>NC_084796.1:133981589-134284620 GCF_963169125.1 Humulus lupulus
CTGCCTCCCCCAAGAAGACCAGTGGCGAGGCGCAAGCGTCTCCGAAGGTAGAGAAGTCCCCTGTTGACGGGTCTTCCGAGACTATGACGGTCTCGAGTAGCAGTAGCGACGGGGAAGGGCTTGTGTTCCCCGTGAAGACAACTGGGGTGAGCAAGCGTCCCGGAGAAGATGCTGAGGGCGCTAAGAACAAACGCCTTAGACACTCTTCTCCTGGTCGAAGGCAACAACAACAGCAACGACAGCAAGCACAACTACAACAACAGCAGCAACAAGAACAACAGACATAATCACCATCGTCACAGCCGCAGCAACCACAACATCCAAACCGTCAGCAGCAACAAGGGCAATTACTTCTGCTGCCGCAGCAGCAAAAGCAACAGACCGGGGTCTTAATACCCCGCCTGCCTCCTTCCCCATCTCAAAGGGGGCCCACCCTTCCGGGGTCTCCTACCTATCAGACAACTAACCTTCCCCTGCCTGGCCTGAAGTTCCACTTCCCACGGAAGCCAGCCAGTTTCCCCGCTGCCCTCCTGGAGGGTGTAAGACGGGCCGATAGCTTTTTGAAGAGGCGGCTAGAGGCGGAGAAGGCTGTTACTCAGGGAAGGGCAGATAACTTGTCTGCCGTGAAGAGAGCTGAGCTGGCCGAGGGGGTGAGATCTCTTCACCCGGCCGGAGCGGTTCTGGATGGTCCAGCCTTGGAGAAGAGGCTGGTGCCTAGGCTCGGACGTGCATTGGCGCCGTTTGGAGCTGAGATGATGGAGGACATGGCCCTGAGCTTATGCGAGCTCAATTCTGAGAAATGGGCCATCAGCAGCAGCAAGGACCCGCTGTTGCTGACACACGCTGTGAAGCAGCAACTGTCCGGGGTAAGCCGTCAGTTGTTATTTTTTGGGATCACTTGTCTTTTGGTTCTGCTTTAACTCATCCTGTTGTCTTTCCTTGCAGGCCTCTATGATCGCGGAACGCTCGTTCCGGGAGGTTGGTGCAGCTCTGGTTCAGCTGGAGGAGAGCCAACTGGCTCGCCAGGCCTTGGAGGCGGAGAAACAGAAACTGACCCAACAGGCCTTGGGGGCTTCGGAGAAGATTGATCAGGCCCGGCGCACGGCTGAAGAAGAGGCGGAGAAGAAATATCTTGCCAAATATCAAGAGTACCGGGCCAAGGCAGAGAATGAGTTTAGACAGCGGTCGGATGGGATTAAGACCGAAAACTCCAAGCTCCGGGAAGAGCTGTCCCAAGCCAAGGTGGAGAAAGATACCCTGGAAGCCCGCTTGCAATCAAAGAACGATCTCCTCCTTAAGCGGCAAGAGGAATATTCCACTCTTCAGAGTAAGCTGCACGACGAGGAGCAACTCCATAAGAGGAGCAGGGATCTCGTGTCTATGCTTCAGTTGGGGCTCGCCGAGAAGGATAAAGAGATTGGGGCTTTGCAATTCACTGCCAGGGGGCATGTCACCGAGAAGCAATCCATGCTGAACCAAAATAGGGAGCAGCGCAAGGCGATTGATTCTCTTAAGGGGGAGCGGGATGCCTCCAAGGCCGAAATGGAAAAATTGAGGGCCCAACTAACTGCCGCGGAAGCACAGCTGGCAACCTCCGAGGCGGAGCGGTTGAAGGAGAAGGAGGATGCTGAGGTGATACTGAACAGGACTATTAATATATCGCATGTGGTCCTCATGCATTAACTCTGGAAAGTGAACCCGGAGGTGTTAGGCTATCTGGGAGATGATGCCGAAGCCATGAGGGAGAAGCTACTCGTGTGGGATCAGGGCCCAGAGGCGTACGTCCAAACTTATAACATTGACGAACGTGCTGAAGCTCCTGAGGCGGGAGATCCCGGAGAGGCGGGGACCTCTGAACCTTCTCATGACCAAATCCCTCCTTCCAATGAGCCGACTCCGCCAGCCTCAGCAGAAATAGATGCCCCCGAAGTTGCGGTCGTGGACGCTGTAGTTACCCCCAATGCTTGAAGGGGTTTTATCTTTAATTGTTTTTCATTTTGAGTTTTTCATTGCGGACATTTTTTCCATAATCATAGCATTCTCCTTTCTTTTCTGCCGAGTTCTTTATTTATCTTTGCGCTTAGGGTAGACATTTATACGGTAGAAACTGTTGTAGGGGCGTATGGGGTTTTGGTTCCAACGGCCAAAACTTATGCACTTCCCACTTGAAGCTTTAACGGATGATGTCTTTCCCCACGTAGTTTCTAGGTTACGAAGGTTTCCTGGTTCCAACGGCCAGGCTCCTTTCACCGTACTTTATCTTTCCTGAGGCAAATAGCCAATCCTGGGACTTGTAGTTATACTGTTCGCTGGGATTGCTAAGGTGAGTCGTTCCATTGTTTGGAACGGGAGTTCTTTTGGTGAGCGTCGCTAGACTTAAGGTTAGATCTTTGCGAAGCAAAACTAACTGTTGTTGCGAACCTCATGGTGGCTGGCTTCAGGGAACTAGCATGGAGCCCTGCGAGGCTAGATCCGCGCGAAGCAAAGCTTTAGAGCGCTCGTGGATCTTGCCATCTTTTGCCTTGCGGGATCCGGAGCTGGAGCATGCGAAGCAAAGCTTTACAGCGCTCGCGGATCTTGCCATCTTTCATCTTGCGGGACCCGGAGCTGGAGCTTGCGAAGCAAAGCTCTACAGCCTCGCGGATCTTGCCATCTTTTGTCTTGCGGGATCCGGAGCTGGAGCTTGCGAAGCAAAGCTCTACAGCGCTCGCGGATCTTGCCATCTTTCGCCTTGCGGGATCCGGAGCTGGAGCTTGCAAAGCAAAGCTCTACAGCGCTCGCGGATCTTGCCATCTTTCGCCTTGCGGGATCCGGAGATGGAGCTTGCGAAGCAAAGCTGTACAGAGCTCGCGGAGAATTCTGCAAAGGACTTGTCAAGGAGTTGGGGGTGTTTTGGCGTAGCTCTATGAACGTGCCTCAACCCCCAGTCCCGTCCATCGCTGGGCTACACAGGAGATAATTCTCATGATACATAATGGCAGGCATTTCCGTGGCAATTTTCACTTAAGCACATAATGCACATATGACACGTAATGCAAGCATGTTCATGGCAACAAATAAACCTAAGCTTAACAATTAAAGCAAAACAATTTAAAAACTTCAAACACAATGCTAGCACATAAGTGGTGTTCTGTGTACGTTTTGTTCAAGGGGCGTATGGCTAAGCCTTAGCCATGTATACCCCCCAAGTGAGCGTGGGGTCCGGACGTCTCCGGACCGCGTGGTCACTTGTTAAAACGCAGCTTTGAACATAGGGATAAAAAGTGCAGTAAAAGCGGAGTGAATCCCTCCGTGTTTCATTAAAATAGCCTGCTAGGCGTTAGTTTTACAACAGGGAGGATTATTTCCACATTTTTCACTTTTGTTATTTTCACCAAGGACTTCCGACTGGATGGTCCGGGGCCTACTGGTAGTAACGGCGGAGGTTCTCCGCGTTCCAGGCGCGCGGGACTTTAGATCCGTCGAGTCTCTTTAAGTGATACGTCCCATGGCCCACTTTTTCTTGGACTTCGTAGGGGCCTTCCCAGTTGGGTCCGAGGACTCCTACTCCCGGATCCTGCGTAGCAGGAAATACTCTCCGTAGGACAAGGTCCCCAACTTCGAATGCACGGCTCTGGACTCTCGTGTTAAAGTGTCGGGCTATCTTGCCTTGGTACATTTTTAGTTGGACCTGCGACTGCTCCCGGAGCTCTTCGATCATGTCTAAGGACTCCTGGAGGAGGGCATGGTTCTGGGTAGGATCGTAGGTGTCTTGCCTGTGAGAGGGGATCATAGCTTCTACTGGGATGACGGCCTCGCAACCGAAGGTCATGGAATAAGGCGTGTGCCCCGTCGAAGTTCTCTCTGTTGTGCGATAGGCCCAAAGTACTCGCGGAAGTTCTTCCGGCCAGTGAGCCTTGCAGGCTTGGAGTTTTTTCTTCAACGTGGTCTTTAATATTTTGTTTACAGCTTCCACTTGTCCATTAGCCTGAGGTCTGGCGACTGCGGAAAAGCTTTTGATAATTCCATGCGAAGCACATAAGTTCGTGAAGTGTTCACTGTCAAACTGCTTTCCGTTGTCGGACACAATTTTCCGTGGAAGCCCAAAACGACACACTATATTCCTGATGACAAAATCCAGTGCTTTTTTAGATGTGACCGTGTTCATAGGTTTAGCTTCAGCCCATTTGGTGAAGTAGTCTACCGCGACTATGGCGTACTTCACTCCACCCTTTCCAGTGGGGAGGGAACCTACTAGGTCAATGCCCCAAACGGCAAACGGCCAGGGGCTGGTCATTAGGGTAATTTCCGTAGGCGGCACTCGCGGAACCTTGGCGTACCTCTGGCACTGCTCACACTTCCTGACATAATCCACACAATCCTTCTTCATGGTGGGCCAGAAGTATCCTTGTCGAAGGATTTTTTTGGAGAGGCTCAGCCCGGAGGTATGATCGCCACAGAAGCCTCCGTGAATCTCATGGATGATGGTGCTGACTTCGGTTCCGGCAACACACCTAAGGAAGGGTATGGACAACCCCCTGCGGTAAAGCTTTCCATCCATAACCACGTATCGGGGAGCTTGATACTGGAGCTTCCTTGCGTCAGCTTTATCAGTGGGGAGTTCTCCGGTGGTGAGAAATCTGAGGATGGGTCCTATCCAGGAGTGGGAATGGTCGATGATGGCGTTTATCCTTCGCGTCTCAGTACTGGGGGCTTCTAAGTGCCCGATGGGGACTAAGCCATACTGTTCAATCTCCGGGTCCGTTGCAAGCTTGGCCAGCGTGTCCGCGAGTGAGTTCTGGTCCCGGGGGACCTGGCGGATTTGGTAGCCTTTGAAATGCTGCAGTAGGTCGCGAGAGAGAGACACGTAGGCAGCCATCCTTTCGCCTTTCGTCTGGTATTCCCCGGATATTTGGTTTACCACAAGTAGGGAGTCGCTGTACACTTCGATTTTTTGGGCTCCGACTTCTCTGGCCAGTCGTAACCCAGCTAACATGGCTTCGTGTTCTGCCTCGTTGTTGGATGCTGGGAATGCGAAACGGATGGCGCTCTGGAGCTGATGCCCTTGGGGAGATATTAGGATGACCCCCGCTCCAGCTCCTTTTTCATTTGAGGCTCCGTCTACGTAGACCTTCCAGGTGGGAAGTTCCGGGACAGGATCTTCTGGGAGGTCATTCATTCCCGAGCACTCCACAATAAAGTCCGCGAGAGCTTGACCTTTTATGGAAACACGCGGTTGGTAGTGGACGTCGAACTGGCTTAGTTCCATGGCCCACTTAAGCAATCTGCCAGAAGACTCGGGCTTCTGCAGGACTTGTCGGAGAGGGTGGTTGGTGAGTACTTTGATGGTGTGCGCCTGGAAATATGGCCTCAGCTTCCGTGAAGCGATCAGCAAGCAGAGGGAGAGTTTCTCGATCATCGAATATCTGGACTCGGTGTCCAATAACCTCTTGCTTACGTAATACACAGGGAGCTGGATACGGCCATCTTCCCGGACGAGAGCGGCACTTACTGCGTGCTCAGTCACAGCTAGGTATAAGAACAACGCCTCTCCTTCGACAGGTTTGGACAGAATGGGGGCTCGGGTTAAATGTTCTTTGAGGTGTTGGAAGGCCGCTTCGCATTCGGGGGTCCACTCGAACTTCTTGTTCCCTCGCAGAACATTGAAGAAGGGGATACACTTGTCGGTGGCCTTGGATACGAAGCGGCTGAGAGCAGCTATCCTTCCGGTAACGCTCTGGACATCCTTATGCTTCCGGGGGGAAGGCATATCTATGAACGCCTTTATTTTCTCAGGGTTGGCTTCCACTCCGCGGGAGCTGACAATAAAACCGAGGAACTTCCCAGACGAGACCCCGAAAGTACATTTCTTTGGATTTAGTTTCATCCCGTACTTTCGGATCACGGCGAAGGCTTCCTCAAGGTCGTTACTGTGGTCCCCGGAGGTCTTGGACTTTACCAACATGTCGTCCATGTACACCTCCATGTTCCTCCCCAGTTGGTCCTTGAACATTCTGTTTACCAGACGCTGGTAAGTCGCCCCAGCATTCTTCAAACCGAAAGGCATGACCACGTAACAGTAGACACCCTTATCCGTGAGGAAGCTGGTGTGTTCCTGGTCCGCGACATGCATCTTGATCTGGTTGTATCCGGAGTATGCATCCATGAAGGATAAGAGTTCGTACCCGGAAGTAGCGTCCACCATCTGATCGATTCGCGGGAGAGGGAAACAATCTTTCGGGCAGGCCCTGTTTAGGTCCATGAAGTCAATGCACATTCTCCAGGACCCATCGGGTTTCGGGACCAGAACTGGGTTGGCCAACCACACGGGATAGTGCGACTCCTGGAGAAAGCCTATGGACATCAATTTGTCCACTTCAGCTTTGACGGCTTCGGCTCTCACTGGGTCCAGCGGCCTCCTCTTTTGGCGAATTGGAGTTGCAGCTGGGTCTATGTTGAGTGCGTGGCACGCAACATTGGGATTAATCCCCGTCATATCAGCGTGGCACCATGCCAGGATATCCTGATTATCCTTCACAGTGGCCACGATCTTATCTCGAACGGCCGACGGCAGGTTTTTCCCCACCTGAATGACCTTGGTGGGTTCTCCCGGGTTGAGGATCACCTCTTCGACTTCCTCCATCGGCTCTATTGCTTTCTCGATTCCCACTCTTGGGTCGAGTTCGTCAAAGTATGCCTCCTGAGCACCCCCAGTTTCTGGCAATACTTCCGCCAAAAGAATGGCAGCAAACGTCTCTCGGACCGTGTAGACGGCTCGGACGGAGACGTTATAACAGCTCCGTGCACTTCTTTGGTCTCCTCGGAGGGTGCCAATACGCCCATCGTCGCAGGGAAACTTCAAGCATAAGTGGCGTATCGAGGTTATGGCCCCATAATCGATCAGGACCGGTCGGCCTAAGATGGCATTATACGCCGTGGGGCAGTCGACCACCACGAATGTGCTATGCTTGAAGGCACAAGCGTCGCTTTCTCCTCTGAGGGTGACTGGAAGTTGAATTTTGCCTAATGGCATGAGTGCGTCCCCATTGAAACCTTGAAGCTGGATAGGGCATGGGGCCAGGTCCGTCTCGGTCAATCCGATCGCGTGGAAGGCCGCTTTGAAGAGGATGTTCACGGAGCTTCCATTATCGATCAAGATCCGTGAGACCTTCTTATTGGCAATCTGGGCTTCCACCACGAGGGGATCGTTGTGGGGGAAGTGCACATGTCGAGCATCGTCCTCCGTGAAGGTGATGGGAAGATCCATCATTCGGGGACGTTGAGCAGGTGATTGGACCAAGGCGCACATCTCCTCGGCGTGCCCTAACTCCCTCAAGTACCTCTTCTGGGAGTTGCGGGTGCTTCCGGCAAGGTGTGGTCCTCCGGAAATGGTGGCGACGTGTCCGTCAACGGGTGGCGGAGCAAGGCCGGGCGGATATGGGTTGCCTGGTCCTGGAGCCAACAAGGCAATGGGCGCCGGAGCAGGTGGAGGAGGAAGTGCTGGGAACTGAGACCCGGGAGCTTGGGGGTGACCGGCTCCGGGAGCGCTAGCGGCCCCCCTCTGTCCCGGGGAATATGCAGCTCCGTGAACTACCCCCTGTCCGGGATAGATTATGGGTATTCTCACCCACTGACCGAGGTGTCCCGCTCTTGCCAGGGACTCGATCTCATCCTTCAGCTGAAGGCACTCATTCGTGGTGTGCCCCACGTCTCCGTGGAACTCACACCTCTTATTGGAGTCTCGCGGACGCCTTCCTCCGTGAGACACTTTCGGGGGCTTCCTGTAGTTGACCATATTACAGGTCGCCCGATAGACATTCTCTCGCGAGTCTATCAAACTGGTATATTCCGTGAACTTGGGCTCATAGTCCTTTCGGGGTTTCTTTGAATGGTCTCCCCGGTTGGAGTTTCTTCCGCTTCGTTTGCTCCGCGATTGGCTCAAACTTCGTTCCGGGGCTTCCGCTTGCGGCTGCGGCATGCTAGGAGCGATACTACATCCGGTTTGTACTGCTCCATACCCAGAGAAATGGGTTTGACTCAGCGTCTGAGCAGACGCGGAAGGCCCATACACACTCGGAGTGAATCGGGCTCCTGGAAGCGTGAGGGCTGGTGCGGGAGCCTGCGAAGCAAAGCTCGGCGCAGTCACGGAAGGGGTTGGAGCCGGGGGAACTCCAAAGGCTTGCTGGTAGGCATCCTCAAGGTTGATGATTCCCTGAGCTTTTGACATGAATTCGGACAGGGTTTCTGCCCGTCTCCTTTGCATTTCCCCCCATAGCAAGGAGCCGACAGTAAGGCCCGATTGAAGGGCGATCAGCTTCATGTCATCGCTGACCTTGGTTTTTGCAGCAGCTTCCATCATTCTCTGAATGAAAGCTTTGAGGTTCTCAGTGGGTTGCTGCTTGATGTTGGTTAAGGAACCAACCTCCATGTCGTGGTCACGGGCAGCAATAAACTGCCTCCTAAACGCGGACTGTAGCTCCTTCCAACTGTGGATTGATCCGGGAGCTAATCTTTTCCACCAGTCCTCCGCGGACTTGGTAAGGGTGAGTGAGAAGCACATGCATTTGGCGTCCTCACTGACGCGCGCCACTTGCATCATTTTATTGTATTTAGCTAGGTGGGTACGCGGGTCTGTCCTCCCATCATATAATTCTATGTGAGGCATTTTGAAGTTATCCGGGAGTGACGTTTCCGCGATCCTCCTAATACATGGTTCCGGGTCTTCCTCCTCAGAATCTGACAGGGCCCCACTTTGCTTCCGGACCAGCTTGGTCAAGGCAGCAATCTGTTCCTCGAGCCTCTTCGTATCACTTTCCGGGAGGTCACGTCCCCGGAGCTTGTCATTAATATGATTTCGGAGGTCATCTCCGCGAGGCCGGGCTTTTTCCACTTTGGCCTTCTCATACTTGGCCTCCAACCTTCTTCTTAGGTCCACCGTGGACCAGCTATCTTCGGAGTGCGAGTTCGCAGCCCGACCGTCCTGATTGACGGAATCACTGGGGCGGTTGTTCCTTCCCCTAGGCCTGGGTGCCTTAGCACCGGGCCTTTTAGGCACAGAGTGCCCCCTTGGGGCTGAAGGGCGTCTGGGCTTAGGAGCGCCAGAGACCTTCTGTGCGCGGGGGGGGCAGTCGGCCTGGTGATTCACGCCTTTAGGAGGTGCAGGGGCGTCAGCGCGCACAGGCTCTCCAACTTTTTCTTTGCCCTTGTTAGGGGCGGCTTTGGATGGTCCAGCAGCGGCTGGATCCGGCATGGGGGCATCAGCACCACCTCGAACAGAGGTATCCTCGTCCGAGTCGCCTAGATCTCCGAACTTACTTTGGAGGCGTTCCATCATGCATTGCATTCTTTCGGAGACGCGCTCCTGCTCAGCAAGCTTGGCCTTAGTGGCCACCAGTTCTTCGGCTACTTGGACCAGTTCTGGGTCCTTCTCATAGTAGCAGCCGTCCTTGTAATAACTGTCTTGGACATACTCTTCTTCGTCTTCTAAGTATGTTGTATCTTCGGTACTGACCTGATCCTGGCGGGATGTCGGGTCTTCACCTCGGTAGTCTAAGGGTTCGCTTTGCACCACATCTTCCATCACGGTATCGGGGTTGACCGTAGCATTTTTGTCAACAGCGGATTTTCGCGTAGTCACCATCTCTTTAGTACGAAGTGAATACAAAAAAAAACGTACACAGAAAAAGAGCTGACTAACAACTTCCTACAGCTCTCAATGAAAGCACCAAAATGTTTACCGAGTTTTTCGGAAACGAATAACTAACAGAATAATAAAAAGATAAGAACTGTAGAAATACTGAAATGTAACTAAACAAACAGTGTTTTTACGTGGTTCAGGCGTTAACAAGCCCTAGTCCACGAGTCGATGTTATTATACTTGGAAAAGGTTACAGTAAGATGGCTGGTGCACAAGAACTTCACACACTCACAATGTTTCTCTCGGGTTCTCTTGAAGAAGATGAAGCTAGAGAGATTTTGGTAGAGTTTTTGCTATGTGATCTCTCGGTCCCCCCTCTTCTTGTAAAATGAAGGGGCCTTTATAGCTAGGGTTTCGGATTAGGGTTTTTCTCCACGTACATGAGTCTTAATTACACCAGCCATAAATAGGGGATACAATTACTGTAGTCGCATGGCTACAAGACTCTATGTGGGTATATTTACGTGAAAGTATGGGGAACACACAAAGTCAGCCGTCTTTTCCAAGTTGTCAGCGGAACAGTAGGCAAAAAGGTACCCTTAGGCGTGCTGGGATGTGTGCGGCTTTGTCCTGACGGGCGTGTCAGGCGGGATCCTGTGTCAGACGGATATCATTCCAAATATGCCTTCTCCCGGACTCGACAGTTCGGTTTTGTTCTGTGCGAGGCACGGAACTGTTTCCGCGGAGACCACTCGAAGGGCCTCTCCTGGAAGGGGCCTCCCCGAGGGGTATCCTTCGGGAGTCTGGGAGAGTCAACGAGTTTCTGTGTTGTGCTTGCTTGGAAGAGTAATCCGGATATCAAACAGGAGAGGCGAAGCCTTTCTGTCCATCCGCGAGCTCTGGTCACCTACCGTGAAAGACATCGATAATTCTGTTTCCCCGAGGTCATCAATCTAAACGCTATCCGGAAATCTGGATAACACAGTTCTTTACCTAAACTTTGAGATAGCATAACTCACTCATTTTTTAACATTTTTGAGTGTTTCAAAAGCTCGATTTTATCTACTCAATCTCAAAAAATTCAAAGTATAATTAAATTTTACAAAATCAATATACAGTGGATGCTTGACCCCTTGGATCTCACAGCTCAAAACATGTATTTTGTTTTAGGGTTTCCTACAAAACCCTTGGCGGTTTTGGTCCCTATTTTAAAAATCAACACACAAGCATCATAAAAATTATAAAATAACTACCATAACCTTATTACATCACCAATAAGAAACTTTACACACTAACTATACAAAATAATTCTTAAAACTAAAAACCATACAATAACAACCATAAAAGTAAACTTTTTACCTCTTGTTGTTCTTGCTTAAGGTTTGGATCTCCCTATTAGCTTTGGCTCCTTCAAAACCCTTTCAAAACCTTAACCAACTACCCCAAAAAACATATATAATCAGCTATTGAAAAATATATGGTTAAAACTTTACAAGAGTCTAGTTTTTTTAAACTTTACCTTAGGAAAACCCTTTCTAGACCATGGCTTAGCTTCCAAGCCTTCTTAGTGTTCTTGAGGTTGAAGATGGAGAGAAAAATTTGTTGATGCGGTTCTTCGCCAACAGGTAATTAAGAAAAGAAGAGAAAGGGATTAGTGCTTAGGTTGAACCAAAACAGATAAATGATCTTAGGAAATGAAATGGTGACTCAAAGTACGTTTTTAAAGTGGTTCAAAGGTTAAAATCCTTCTACTCCACTAGTCAGTATTATTGCTATATATTGGGTATTTGATTACAGGGTATTTCTTACAATCGAGAATCCAACCTCCATTAACTCCCACGGTCTCCATATTTATAGGAGAAGGTACCTGGGAGTTGGTAAGAAGGTCATCCCGTGACCTTCTTACCTATCATGTCGACTCTGTGACATTCATGATTAATTCCTAAACCTGACACATAAGTGTGGTCAAATCAATAGGTAAAGGGATAATGGGCCGCACGGCCCAAACCAGTCGTGGGAGTCTGAATACGCACGTTCCTGCTGCGTGTGCGAGAAGTCAGGGATATATCCAACACGTGATGTCTGATATATGCACGTTTACCTTGCGTTGTTGACTTTATAAGGGGTCACAGCCTCCAACTCCAACTCGTATCACGAGCTGGATCATCACTCGACCTGCGGCCTTCCAAGTCCAGACTCAATCCTTAGGCAATCTTTAGGAACCCTTAGGTTACCCCGAGCTAAGGAAGTAGGACCTTACAATGGAAGCTCCGGTCCTGGGGATGTCTGCCTGGTATCATGATTAGGCCGTACCTCAGCTCGCTAATCAACCCGTGGGAAAATCAGGGCGTACATCTGCCCCCCAAGCCCCTGCTCATGGTACACGACATCGTGTAAGGCCACAATAGGGGCTTTTAGGCTTCCCCATGAACTCTTCACATTCCACCCTTTACGCAGGTGCCTAATACGTGGAGCATCGTGGTTGGGGGATGGTACGTCTTCCGAGAACCGTATTTAATGGCCTAGCCTATACCCATCCGTCGTTTCGTATATCGAGTGGAGGGCCTTGGATCCCACATCAGGACCATCCAACGGCCCTCTTTATGTGACCCTTCACGTATATAAAACGGGGTGGCCACCCTACGCATGGGCCACCCTTTCATTTGAAATTTCTCAGAAATTCTCTTCTTCTTCTCTCTTCATCTCAGAAGAAAAACCCTCTTCTTTCCGTCTGCCACCCTCAGCGTTCAAGAATCTCAGGCGTAAGGACTCCTTCGAAGCTTTGGAAACAAATACTCCGACGAAGCTCCAACCTAGGCGACTCCTACACCCACTTTCCAGCCAAACACTCTATAAGTCTCCTGACTGTGCATGTTTTGAAAATATTTTTCACTGTAGCTTAAGTAAATATTTACTGTAGCCGCATGCAAGGGTTTACTGGTTGTTGTGGGTATGAAGGGTGAAAGCCTTTTAGGTTAGGGTATTTTTGCAGTAGGAAATAACTTAGGAGTATGGTTTACAGGATGCCCTTTCTGGGAAAAATTTATGGGTAGGATTTTTGGTATTTTGGGTGCAAAATAGGGTAGCTTAGGGGACACGCTTCACAGGAGGTTTTGCCTTTCATGCCTATTGGAACTTTCCCTCCAAGGAAACATTTTAACCTGACCCTCCTGACACACAAATTTTGAGTAATCGGGGATCTATTGGGAGCACAGGCGCGTGTTCATAGAACCGCGTGGTCTCACTCTCCACGAGCTGGGCTTACCTCAGCTCGTGCAAAGAACATTTGATTTTTCCTCATGCTTGGGTCGCCTTTTTTGAAATCTTTTCTTTTGTTCGCTAGGCGACCAGATGGCATCGAAGAAGAATGCTCCAAAGAAGACCACTGGCAGCTCGTCCTCCCAGCAAGAAAAAGGAAAAGCGGTGAAGCCCGAATCCCCGATCCCCAACTTTCGGCCTGCGGTGGAACATGAGCTCGAGGTGGCTCTTGATGCGTTCTTTGAGGCGGAGAGGATCGTTTCAAAGATTACCGACCAGACGAAGGTCAACAAAATCTTCCTCTCCCACAACATCGGGCTGGGGAGAGCATCAGTGATTGCCCGACCTTCCGCGGAAGGCGAGCGAAGCTGCGCGCCGCTCGACAAGGCATTCGCAGCCTGGAGCGACAAGCACTTCAAGGCGGGGGCCTTCCTCCCGTTGGACCAGTATTTCGCTGACTTCCTCAATTTCGTGAGGTTGGCCCCATTCCAGCTCCCCCCCAACTCTTATCGGCTATTGGCGGGGTTGAGATATTTATTCTTGAAACACGAGTGGGAGGTCCCCACTCCTGCGGATATTTTGTACTTTTTCTGCCTCAAGGCCAGCCCGGAGCAGCGGGGGAGAGGCGACGGGTTTTACTACTTAACTCAATTCCTCAACACGGCTGCGGTCATCGAGCTGCCCAGCCACCCCAACGACTTCAAAGATCAATTCTTTATGTCGACAGGGTTCAGAAACTGCGAGCTCCACTACTTCAATCATCCTCGTAAGTGCTTTTTAACCTTAGCTTGTAAGTTAAGTGTCGTTTAGCTCCTCCTATATCCCTTTCTGACTTAGATTAATCCTGCAGTTATCTTCACGAGGACAGAGAAATCTATGACCCTCGGGGCCCAATACGAGACACTGGCGGGCTTGCCCCCCAGTGAGAAGGATTACCGCGTGCTCGTAACAAACGAGACAATGGTGGCCTGCAAGCTGATTTCCCAAATCAGACATTGAACTTAAGGAGGCCCCGGGGGCTTCCTCCAGCTCGCGACACCAGACCTACCATCGTGGAAGAGGTCGCGGGAAATGAAGATGAGGAGGACGAGGTGGATGAGGCTCCCCTCGTGAGGAACAGGAAGCGGGCGCTAGAGGTCGCCCAGAGAACGGGCGAGGAGAGGATCCAGTCCGGAGCAGCCGCGGGTCCTTCTGGCCAAGGTAACCCTTACATTTTTAGGAATTTAGATAGGGCCATTGCCGACCCCTGGCTACCTAGGTTCAATCCCAGACAAATCGTCCAACATCACCGAAGGGATCCGGACCTGGATACAACCCTGCTCCACTGTGTCGACCAGCTCGTGCTGGACTACCAAGATAGCCGACCTAGGGGTACTGTAGTCGTAGATAACACCCTAGCCTTTAGGTTGATCCTATTCGAGGAGTACGGGACCAACCTTCGGTCGTGTCCATCACTTCGGAGGGGTACCGTAGCTCTGGGACTTAGGCAATATATAGAGGAATCTAGCCCGGAACTAGAGTCAGATCCAGAACTTGCACCAGCTCGGGAGATAATTGACTTAGATTCTCCCGCGGGAGCTCCGGAGCCGATGGTCGTAACCATAGGTTCTTCTAGCTCGAGGGGTAGGATCCCTTTTAGTATACATATACTTGAATTTCTCTTCGCTTTTGCTTTTGAATGGCTGTTAACTTTTGTACTAACCATATCTTTGTTTTGACAGAAGAGATGTCTCAGCCCGATGAGAGTCTGCGAGGTGCGTTCGCCGGGGGGAACCCCTCAGCTGGGGCCCCTGGGCCAAGAATGAAGAGGCTCTGGACGTCTAAGCATGCCGCCGAGACCCCCACCAAGTCTCCTGCAAAGGAGAAAGAGCAACCCCCGGCTGCCCAGGTCGTGGGAATGGTTCCTCCTGCTGCAGGGGGAAGCAACATGCCCCCGCCCCCTCTGCGAGCTCTGGCCACCGCCCGGAACGCAGGAACGGAGCTTGAGGCTTCGGCGATTGTACCCTCCGAGGTACGCATCCCATTCAATCCCCTAGACCTGGAGAAGATTCCAGAGGCCTTCCGGGGAACAGTGTATGAGTCGGCGAACTACGCTGTCAGCCACATATACAAGTTCAACGAGAATGAGTTCCGGGCCATCGAAACCAGGAGCCCGGTGGGCGTGCTAGAGTCTTCACTGGGCATGGCCATGATGGTAAGCAAACCTTAACCTTTCGTGGTTTGTTATTATTACACTTTGTCCTGTTTTTTCTTTCTTCCTTCTCTATTTTCTAAGGCAATTGCCTCTCCGCTTTCGCAGAGCACTGTTTCCCTTCATCGGAGCATCGCCAGGACCAAAACTCAACTCGAGGAGATGAGGAACGAGCACCAGACGGTCGTGGCCACCCACCAGGCTTCTCTACAGGCGGCTAAGGATGCCTTGGCGGCGTCGCAGGCCGAGCTGGAAGAGACTCGCCCGAAGCTTCAAGAGCTCGAGACCGCCCTCGCCACTGCGTGGGCAGACCTAGATGCCGCGAAGGCGGAGGCCAAGGCCGAGCTGGCAACCGAGCAGGCAACTTCAGAGGCCGCCATGGAAGACATGTTCTACAATTTCTGGGCCTACAACCAGGACGCCGACTTCTCCTTCCTGGCAGCAAACATCTGGGAGCGCTTGCTGGTGATGTTCCAAGCTCGCCTCGATAAAGAAGCGCCCTCCGAGGCCAGGGAAGGCTCCAGCGCAGCCGAACAGGGCGAGACGGCGACCTCCAAGGGGCCACCTGGCGGAGCTTAGGGCCTTCCTCTCTCATGCCCTTTCCTTCAATATTTTTTTAATAATTTTTTCTGTGTAACCTTTGCATGAGGTGCTTCCACCTCGAGACAATTTAACTATCAACTTTATTTTTAATTGATTTACTCCCCTTTGCCTCTACTCATTTTAGTTACAATTTTGAAAAACTTAGTCCGCGTTAATCTTTATCTATATCTCGAGCTCTTTAGGAAGAACAACGATCGATAGATTTAAATTAACTTCCAAGTTTTTTGACCTGGTTATATCCAGGAACTTAATTTGAAAACTTAGTTCGTGTCAATTTTTATCAATATCTCGAGCTCTTTAGGAAGAACAACGATCAATCGATATGAGTCAACCTCTAAGTTTTATGACCTGGTTATATCCAGGAACTTAATTTGAAAACTTAGTTCATGTCAATTATTATCAATATCTCGAGCTCTTTAGGAAGAACAACGATCAATCGATATGAATCAACCTCTAAGTTTTATGACCTGGTTATATCCAGGAACTTAATTTGAAAACTTAGTTCATGTCAATTTTTATCAATATCTCGAGCTCTTTAGGAAGAACAACGACCAATCGATATGAATCAACCTCTAAGTTTTATGACCTGGTTATATCCAGGATAGGACTTAGTTCGTGTTAATCCTTATCAATATCTCGCGTTTTTTAAGAAAAACAACGTTCAATCGATATGAATCAACTTCTAAGTTTTATGACCTGGTTATATCCAGGATAGGACTTAGTTCGCGTTAATCCTTATCAATATCTCGCGTTTTTTAAGAAAAACAACAGTCAATCGATATGAATCAACTTCTAAGTCATTAAGGCGACCTGGTTATATCCAGGTACCATATGCCCCCCTAAGTAACTGGGAAAGGGTCTTTCGTGGTTACTTTAGATTACACTTGAAAAACATGTACAAACATAAACAAAAAGTAGATTCTCATTGCGTAATACATGAAAAATGGCCTTTCAGGCCGTACAAGTGAATCATTGATAATATTTCTTTAAATGGATGGCGTTCCAAGTCCGTGGGACTGCCCCTCCATCAAGTCGAGCTAACTTATAAGTTCCATCCTTAATGACCTCGATGACTTGATATGGTCCTTCCCAATTCGGTCCCAAGACTCCATCTTTGGGGTCATTACTGGCCAAGAAAACTCTCCTGAGGACCGGGTCACCAACGCTAAAGGCGCGATTCTTGACTTTTGAGTAGAAATAACGAGTGATTTTTTGCTGATAATGGGCGAGCTGGAGTTGCGAATCTTCTCCCCTTTCATCAACTAGGTCAAGGGAAGCGCAAAGTAGCTCGTGGTTGTGGTCCTGGTCATAAGACTGGACCCTATGTCCAGCCAGACCCCCTTCGCTTCATCTAGTCGCTTCTTGAGTCTCGCCTTGAGAGTCTTGTTGACAGCCTCGACCTGGCCGTTCGCTTGGGGATAGGCCACGGAGGAGAAACTTTTCACAATTCCGTACCTCTCACAAAACTCGGTAAACAAGTCGCTGTCAAACTGAGTCCCATTGTTGGAGACAATCTTCTTGGGCAGACCGAACCGACAGATGATGCTCTTAACCATGAAGTTAAGGACTTTTTTGGAAGTTATTAGCCCACTTCGTAAAGTAGTCGATGGCCACCATCGCGTAACAGACCCCGCGCTTTCCAGTAGGGAGGGCGCCAACTAAGTTGATCCCCTAAACTGCAAACGGCCATGGGGAAGAGACCATCTTCAACTCGACTGGGGGAGCTCGGGCAACTATGGCGAATCGTTGGCATTTGTCGCACTTCTTCACGTATGAGATTGAGTCTTTAGACAGAGTTGGCCAGTAATATCCTTGCCTCAGGACCTTTAAGGCCAAGCTTTGCCCCCCAGTGTGATCTCCACAAAAACTCTCATGCACTTCCTGCAGGATGGCCTTTGCTTTGCCTGGAAGAACACATCGTAGGAGAGGTAGGGAGTGCCCACGCCGGTATAACACCCCGTCTACTATCGTATACCTGGGAGCTTGATACAAAACTCGCCGCGCATCATTACACCCTTCAGGTAGCTTTCCTTCGACGAGATACTCAAGGATGGGAGTCATCCAGGTCGGCCTGGCGTCGATCATCTCGACCTCCGCCCTGGCTTCCTCTATACTTGGTTTCTCCAAGAATTCTACTGGCACTAACCCCAGGATTTCCGTCTCCCCAGAGGTGGCGAGCTTGGCGAGAGCGTCTGCATTAGCGTTCTGCTCCCGAGGTATCTGGTCGATCGAGCCCCGCCCGAATGCGGACAGCTCAATATTTACCCTCGCTAGATAGGCAGCCATCTTAGGTCCCCGTGCTTGATATTCGCCCAGAACCTGGTTTACCACGAGCTGGGAGTCACTGAAGCACTGGACGGAGCTCGCCTTTAGCTCTTGAGCTATCCTTAGCTCGGCCAGCAAAGCTTCGTATTCGGCCTCGTTGTTGGAGGCCTTGAACCCGAACCTCAGTGCCGAGTGGAATCTATGTCCTTCAGGGGATATCAAAATGATTCCAGCCCCGGAGCCATTCTCGTTGGATGAACCATCCACAAATATTCTCCACGACGCCTGGGCTGAGGTGGCCTGGGGCGAGTCTTCTACATGATCCTCATGGAATCCTGTGCACTCGGCTACAAAATCGGCCAGGGCCTGACTCTTTATAGTAGTTCGCGGAGTGTACAAAATTTCGAACTGGCTAAGCTCATTTCCCACTTTAACAAGCATCCCGATGTTTCAGGTTTTTGCAAAACCTGCCTTAAAGGCTGATCGGTCATGACATGTATTGAGTGGGACTGGAAGTACGGCCTGAGCTTTCGCGAGGCTGTGATAAGGCAGAATGCCAATTTCTCCATCAACGGGTATCGAGATTCAGCCCCGAGAAGTCTCTTGCTAATGTAGTAGACTGGCTTCTGAATCCGGTCTTCTTCCCAGACCAACACGGCACTGGCTGCGTCCTCTGTGACAGCTATGTAGAGAAAAAGAGGCTCTCCTACTTTTGGTTTGGATAATACGGGTGGTTCGGCCAGATGTGCTTTCAGGTCGAGGAAAGCGCTTTCGCACTCTTTTGTCCACTCGAACTTCTTATTTCTTCGGAGCAGGTTGTAGAATGGCAAACAATTATCTGTGGACTTGGAAATAAACCGATTGAGGGCTGTCACTCTCCCTGTCAGGCCTTGGACATCTTTGCGCGACCTGGGTGAGGGAAGCTCGAGCAACGATCTAATCTTTTCGAGGTTTGCCTCGATTCCTTAGGTATTGACTATGAAACCCAGGAATTTTCTCGATGCGACTCCAAAGGTGCACTTCTGTGGATTTAGCCTCATGCCATACTCCCATAGGATCTTGAAGCATTCTTCCAGGTCGGAAACATGGTTATTGGCAGTCTTTGACTTGACTAGCATGTCATCGACGTACACTTCCATGTTTTTTCTGATCTGGTCTACGAACGTTCTATTCACCAACCTTTGATACGTAGCCCCGACATTCTTCAACCCGAAGGGCATGACCTTGTAACAATAAACGTTAGTTGGGGTCATGAAACTGGTGTGCTCCTGGTCCGCCGGATTCATGGCGATCTGATTGTAGCCTGAATACGCGTCCATAAAGGACATGAGCTCGTGCCCCGCCGTGGCATCCACCAACTGGTCAATCCTTGGCAGTGGAAAACAATCCTTGGGGCAGGCTTTATTCAGGTTGGAGAAGTCGATGCAGGTTCGCCATTTCCTATTGGGCTTCGGGACCAGCATGGGGTTGACGACCCAAATTGGAAACTTGGCTTCACGGATAAAGCCGCATTTTTTTAGCCGGGCCACCTCTTCCTCCAAGGCTTCATCCCGGGTCGTTCCTAGGCGTCTCTGCTTCTGGGACTTTGTAGGAACGCTCTTATCCAGATGAAGTGTGTGCATGATGACACTCGGGCTGATTCCCACCATGTCCTCGTTTGACCACGCAAACACATCCAGGTTATCCTGCAGAAATTTGACCAGCTCCGCCTTCATCTCGCTGCAGAGGTTTTTTTCGAGCTTGACCATCCGTGATAGATTCTGCGGATCGATGTTTTCTTCCTCGAACTCCTCAGTAGCTTGGAGCTCGGATCTGTCGTCGCCTATTCGGGGGTCAATATCCTCACTTAAGACGATATTTTCCCCTTCGGCGCTTTGAGGTTTTTCAATCTCAGGATCAGCTAAGGGTTCCCGAGATTCCTCTTCACCACCTTGGATGGCCATTGCCAGTTGCCCGGGTTTAGATTTTCCCTTCATGGAAATGTTGTAGCATTCCCTGGCAGCGAGCTGATTGCCCTGGACAGTGCATATTCCCGTGGAAGTAGGGAATTTCATCGCGAGGTGGCAAATGGAAGTGACGGCCTCAAAAGCTATGAGCGTAGGTCGTCCCAAAATTGCGTTGTATGCAGCGGAGCAGTCGATGACCACGAACTCGAGGAGTTTGGAGACTATCCGAGACCCTTCTCCCAGGGTGATCACTAGCTCGATCGTCCCTATTGCTGTTGATCCTTCTCCCAAAAAATTGTACAGCATCATGGAGGTGGCCTTAAGCTCGGAAACGATCAAACCCATCTTCTCCAATGTGGACCGGAATAGGAGGTTCACAGAGCTCCCATTGTCGACCAGCACCCTCCTAACCCTCCGATTGGCGAGCTGAACTGCCACGACCTGAGGGTCATTTTGAGGGAACTGGACATGGCTCGCATCTTCCTCTGTAAAAATGATCGGTTGCCTATCCAATCGCTGCTGCTTTGGCTGACGCTGCTCCAGGACGAACTCTACTCCGTTGTGCACCTTAAGTTCGTTCACGTACCTCTTCTGGGCACCCCTGCTCATGCCAGCCATATGCGGTCCTCCAGAGATGGTGGATATCTCCCCTCCTACCACGGGAGGGGGGACGTCCTGGTATATCCGAGACCCGGGCTGACTGGCCGAGACTTCTGGAGCAGGTCGACTTGCTGGGACCCTATTCCGCGCGTATTGAGCCAAGGGGCCGGCTCTAATGAGAGTCTCGATCTCATCTTTTAGATGCCTACAATTATCAGTATTGTGGCCAACATCGTTGTGAAAGCAGCAAAACTTGGAGGTGTCTCTCTTCCCCTTTTGGTGCTTCAATGGCTCCGGCCTCTTCCAGGGGAGGCAAGTAGAATTAGCTAGGAAAATATTATCCCTAGACTAGGTGAGCTCTGTATAAGTTGCATAGACGGGCTTGAAATTGTCCACGGACTTATTCTTCTTTTGGCTGTGCTGGCTGCCTTCACCATTCCCCTTTCTTTTGCCTCCACCGAGTTAGTTGTTCTGTGTGACATTTTGGGTCGCTGCCACGACCTCCGTCCCCACTCCAGCGGGCTAATCAGGGACCTGGCTTGTTCCTGCGGCTGAGACTTCGGCTTCCTCCAAGTTGATCAATTCTTGGGCCCTGTTAAGGAATTCGTTAACCGAGCTGACTCCCTTTCTTTGTATGTCTTTCCAGAGATCCCCTCCGACGAGGATTCAAGTTCTCATGGACATGAGCTTGGAGCTATCATCTGCGTCTCTGGCCTGAGCAACGACGTTCGCAAATCTGCTCAGGTAGGCCTTCAGAGTTTCGCCGGGCTGCTGCCTCACGTTAGCCAGAGAGTCGGCCAGAACGCGGGCAGCCTGGGAGGCTCGGAATGCCCTTTTGAAATCTACCGAGAAAGTCTTCCAGGAGCTGAGTGATTGTCTTTTACCTTGCTTGAACCACTGCCTGGCAGGTCCAGTTAGTGTGGAAGGGAAGATTAAACATCTCAGCTCGGGGCCAATGTTGTGGGCCATCATCAGGGTGTTAAACATCCCCAGATGATCCGACGGATCTCTGTCTCCATTGAACTTGGACAGGTGCGGCATACAGAAACCAGGTGTGTACGCCGTTGCTGCTATGCTGGGGGCGAAGAGCCCCATCTCGTCCCCTGAATCATATTCATCTTTTTCTGATAGGAGCTCCATCTTTTTCTGACAGGAGCTTCCTCATCAGCTCCTCCGTCTGAGTCAGGCACTCGAGGGTTTGGTCTTGATGTCCTTGGTTATTCCGGGGCTGTTCAACAGCTCCGAATCCATTGTACATATTTGGTGGGTTATTGCCCCTCCTATCTTGAGATAGGTTATTCGGGGCATTCCTGGCGTTACGTACTTCGGACAAGGCCCCCCTGAGCGAGCTTGGCTGTCTCCTCCTGCTGGCTCCCCTCTATGAGAGTTAAGGCGATCTCGCAGATCACCTCCCCGAGTGGCTTATGGGCTTTGTGCCGAACTTAGACGCTGACGCAGGTCCCTGCTAAAAAGGTCACTCTGGCAACTGTCGGTCCAGTCGTTCCCGCCAGAGAGGCTCGGAGCTCGCCTTTGGTGCTGAGGATCTGGGCTTTCCCTTGGCGCCCTGCTACGTCGGGAAGGTCCGGCTGATGGCGAGTTTCTCCTGCTACTCCCATAGGCTGGGCTATCTCGGACGGACCGAGGAGGAGATGGATATCTAATTGGAGACGGAGGATGCCTGACTGGAGAGGCGATCCTGGTTTCGTCAGGACGGATCAAGTTCGATGGGGGCCTTTCGGCCCTGCCAACCTGCTGGTCCCGCGCCTGGCGATCTGGACGAGGCGCAGGACGGTTGTTGGGGATGGGCTGATGCGCGAGCTCTCCCCGGACCTCCTTCTGGAATTTCTTCGAGCTGCCCTGGGCGCGCTCGAGGCTGGTTCGGAGATAGGAGTCGAAGTTCTGATTGAACGGCTGTACTGCTGTTGTCCGGCTCTAGGCACTTCTTCGAAGTTTGCCTCTCGATGGTGTGATGAAGGAGTGGAGTTGGCTGTCGGAAGTCTGTCCGAGCGGCTATGCCTGGACCGGTTACCCCAGCGAGACTTAGGAGCCTCGCCTTGCCTCTCTCCGACGTTAGCGTCGGTTGTGAGAGGGGGTAGTCAGGCTAGCACATCCTTGATCTGCTGGTTAGCTATTGCTAGCTGGCTCCTCAGCTGAGCATTCTCCATCTCCACCGTAGTGTAATAACACGGGTTTGGATTAGGTGGCCGGGGCGCCGAACTTCCGGTGTCATCTTGGCCCGCCGGCTATTTTCCTGGCCGCTGCTGGACATCGGGAACTTGTTCACCAGGGATGGCAGTATGATGAGCCTCCTGCCCATCATGTTGTTCTGTCTCGTTACCGTGCCTGGATCGAGTAGTCACCATAGTTGGATGTTTGCGACAGCACTAATCGAACTTGCTCTCAATGAAAGCACCAAACTGTTGACGCGATTCTTCGCCAACAGGTAATTAAGAAAAGAAGAGAAAGGGATTAGTGCTTAGGTTGAACCGAAACAGATATATGATCTTAGGAAATGAAATGGTGACTCAAAGTATGTTTTTTAAGTGGTTCAAAGGTTAAAATCCTTCTACTCCACTAGTCAGTTCCTGCTGAGTGTCCGAGAAGTCTGGGATATGTCCAACACGTGATGTCTGATATATGCACGTTTACCTTACGTGGTTGACTGTATAAGGGGTCACATCCTCCAACTCCAGCTCGTACCACGAGCTGGATCTTCACTCGACCTGCGGCCTTCCGAGTCCAGACTCAATCCTTAGGCAATCTTTGCGAACCCTTAGGTTACCCCGAGCTAAGGAAGTAGGACCTTACAATGGCAGCTCCGGTCCTGGGGATGTCTGCCTGGTAATCATGACTAGGCCGTACCTCAGCTCGTGGGAAAATCAAGGCGTACATCTTGATAGAGAGTTTTCAAATAAGATGACAGTGATTGTGAGAGAGAGAGGGTCGGATTTTTTTTGGGGGGGGGGGGGGGGGGGGGGGCGTCGGATTGATTAACTTTAAATTTTTTTTATAAAGGTGATTCAATATTTCCTAAGAAGAAAAATCCAAATTGACTTTCTATAACCTTTTTCACTCTTACTAAGTTTTAAATACAAAACTTAACACATAATAATTAAAGTAAATGCCTCTCACATTTAATTTAATTAATCACGCGATAAAATTTAACCTAAGGTCCATTCATGGAATAAAATTCTCCATTTCGGTAAAATTTAGCAATTAACACAAATGCTCTAAAATTTCCATTTTCCCTTAGGTTTATTATTTTTGACCAAACTTTAATTTTTATGAATCTATTTTATGCCCAAAATACATTTGCCATAGTTTTTCCATTTATTTTTCGAGATTTCTACCCAATCAGGGTTTTTGTGTCGGTCCAAGACCGAAAGTCTTATCTCGACTTTTAATCACAAAATTCATAATTTTCTAGCAAAAACTCATGGAATAATTTCCAAAAAAATATAATATTATTCAAAATAATATTCTTAACTCGGCAAAAAAATCCTAACCCGAGTCATTTAAAGGTACCCGAAAACGTAGGACGTTACACTCGTTGGATTGGATTCCCCCTGAGCCCCATTAGATGGGAGCATAGAGGGAATATTGGATCCCCGAGGCCACGGGGCCAGGTGCAGCTAATGTAGGGAAGAGGGTGGACGCTCCAAATGCCCCAATCTGACCGTCCTCCCAGCTGATGTATTCTTGTACTCGACGAATGAAGTCGTCGAGACGCAGGCATCTCCTTCGTTGGAGATCATCCAAAAGCGGAGACCCTGCGTGGATGCTAGCCTATAATTCCATCATCTACTGGCCATCATCAACCCTCTTTATTCTCACCGCTTCTTCTTTGAAGTGCTTAATGTAGGCCTTGAGGGTCTCGAAGGGTCCTTGCTTTATGTTGGCCAAGGCGTTGACCTCAAAGCTTAACTTATGAACTCCTATTAACTGTCTTTAGATCGCAAATGATTACTGGTGCCATGACTAAATGGACCCTGGTTGGTGCTTTTTAAACCATTCATCTGCTAGTCCCGTCAGGGTGAGCGAGAATACATGACACTTAGCGTCGTCGGAGACACGATGCACCGACATTAACCTGGTGAACTTAGACAAGTTGTCTATGGGATCCCAACCACCATCATAGGATGGTATGGATGGAATTTTGAAGCTTATAGGTAGCGGGGCCTCCACAAGGTGAGGGGCACATGACTCCACCTCTTCATCCTCCAAGTCAGACTCATGGCCTTGCCCCCTGGCCATTCTGATCATTATTCGCTTCAGACTTTCTAACTTTGCACGGAGTGGGTCGCGATCTAAGTTGACAATCTGAGCTGGGTTATCTCTTCTTCAAACGTTGAGATTATCTCAGAGATCTGGCAAGCCTCTCCCAATAGGCTCTCGTCCTCCTACCTTATTGCACCTCCAGGCATTGAGGTTGTCTCCTAGGTCGGACTGTCCTCGAAATGCACCGTTTTCCTCTGGACGAGCCCCTTCGGTCTCTCCATCAGACTCGACATTTTCATTTAACGAGATATTGATGCCATGTTCTCGGTTTTGTGGGGCATTCATCGGGCGAAACCCTAGCCCATTATTCCTATGGGGCTAGTTGACTCCCGAGGGGGCACCAGCTCCAAGCCTCATGCGGTCTTTATGGGCACATCAGTGAGGAATACCCCGAGCTCCATGGGCGCTGACATCCTGGCTGTGTCCTCGGGCCCTTGTGTCATTACCTTTGTTAGCTTGCTGAGGAAACTGGTGACCTTCAGAATCTTGACAAGCCCTCTTCTGCTTTGAAGCAGGATTATCGTCAGCCTTTCCCTTACCACAGTCCCATGGTGGCATTGGGGCTCCAACTCCTGCTCAGTGCTCGACAGGCACCTCAGCTGGCAGATCTCATGCCTCTTCAGCTGGGTGCTCGGGAGGCACTCCAGCTGTATTGACAGGTGGAACTCCAACGTGGTGCACAGGTGGCATGCCAGTTGGATGCATAGCTGGTACTTTGCCATTGGGGTCCACTCGCAACCCCTAGGCTGCAAGAGTGGCCTTCATGGAAACTACCATCTCCTGAAGGGTGATGATGTTACCCTCTTGAGCATCGATCATTTGTTGTTGGGTGCCCACATGCTGACAGAGCACCACCACCTATGGTGTCTCTTTTGCATCCATGGGCTGAGGGTATTCTTCCTCATAATACCTATGGTTGACACCTATGGTGTCGTATTCATCGTATTCCGCCATCATCTCAGGAACTTCTTGAGGTGGGTGCCTACTGGGTTCTCCTCCATCAACTCCTGCAAGAGGGAGCACGTCGTCTGTATCATTTCTTCGTGTAGTTACCATGGCTGTGATTGTTTTGAATGCTTTCTTTAAGCTCTCAATGAAAACATCAAAATGTTGACTGCCTTTTTCGCAATCAACCCTAAGAAAAGAGATTAAAGAAATAAGGGAATAGAACACAAAGATCTTTACGTGGTTCAAGTTATAAAAGAACCCTAGTCCATGAGTCTTTGGTATTAAAAGGTTTAGAAGCTTGTGTTAGCAAGCTTCAATGGAGTATTCTCAGGCAGTGTTTTGGTTGCTCTGAGTACGAGGTCTTTTTCTTTCTCAAAAGCTGACCTCTTTATAATGAGACTTCGAGCTCTATTTATAGAGGATGGGGTAATCAATACTAATCATAAAAAATTAATACATATTCTACCCATTATTGTGGGATTAATACACAATTCAATGCATTGGGCTGCATTGAATAGAGACCACGACCCAAGCAAGATTTGCAGGGTCCACTACAGAAAAGTACTTACTTTATGGGGAACATTCCTTGGTACTGTCAGGGCATGCTGCAAGTATGTCCATATCAGATGGCATAGTGGGAGTATGTATTTTCAAGTCGTGCTCGACAATACTTTTGACGGATCACCCACAAAGGTTGTCATACGATCCTATGGCTCTGCAAACCCGCATTTGCTGACACATTGCACCCTATCTCAGGGTCCGAGAACTAGAACTAGGAACCTGGTAGATGACTGGGGGACGAGAGCCTTCGCCTTAATTTCCCGAGCTGGAGAAGCTCCAGCTCCAAGGACAAACCTCGTGAAGTAATCTACTAAGGCACCCCCGACCCACTGTCAAAGGCAAAGTCTCACCTAGGAGGACCCTTACTCCGACTAGTGGCCTCGGGTAGTAACATGCCCCGATGAGGTCTATGAACGTCCGAGCCAATCATTGGGGGTTGCCACATGTCAGAGATGAAAATACGGACAACTGGAATAAAAGTTGATTTTTAATTAAAAGTGATATTTTAAATTTAAGCTTTTGAAAAATTTAGGTGTTGGACCCCTTTTTAAATTTTCTTAAACCAAATAAATAAAACATTCATAAAATTTTAAGTTTCTAATATTCAAATTAATCTTAGTTCATTTAGTTGGTTAAGCCTACAATAATAATTACTATAACTAAAGCACATTCCTTTAGTCAATAGTTTCTATTATTTTTCTTAAGTAAAAAAGTTTGCAAGACTAAGTTGTAGGAAACCTCGTTTAGAAATTTATATTTTAAAAAATATAGCTCCAATGATCTTTAAATTTTGTAGAAATAAACTTGACTATTCCATTAATCTCCTTGCAAAATTTCATTTAAAATTAATTATATTTACTTGGTGAAAACTATATTAAAAAACCATACAGCAAAATTTCTTAGAGAAAAACAAATCTTTTCAATGAAATTTGGAATTCATAAAATTATTTTGTTTGCCTATTTAGGTCTGAAATTTATTAGACATATACAATGATATGTGAATGTTACTCCTACAATACATTAGGTTCTTTGAACCATTTTTACTTAATAAAATGGATTTTCAAACTTGGCTAGCTATAAGCTATTTTGAGCTTCTTATATTTTTTGTCTAATTTATAAAACCCATAACTCTCATTCTTTCAATATTTTTTCTTTGAAATTTTACAAATTTATTTATCAATAACAAAAGAAGGTTCATTAAAAAAATCAGCCAAAAAATCAATTATTTACCCATGAAAAATACAACTCAAAGTCGGCTATTTACCCAACAATTCAAAAGCAACTTTCCAAATTACATAAAAAATTTGTAAAAATATCATAACTTTGTAATTTTAAATCATTTTTACATGTTTCTAAATATTATTAACATCTACACATCTCAAAAGTTATAATACAAAGAAGAAAATCTTGAATTATATTAATATATAATTCACTTGACCACTTGGAAATCAAGGCTTAAACATTTCTCTTGCAAAAACATAGTTTTGTCTATAGAATATTGGATTCCATTCCTAACCATTATCTAAACACTCTTGCATACATGATCAGCCAGTGAATAAATAATATTACAATCCTAATATATAATTTAAACACATTAAATAAATTAAACACAATAGAATTAACAAATAGTTTGAATAAATACTCATGGAGGTGACCATATACCTCTTGATGACCTTGGTTATGATCTAGGTGACATCTAGCTCTTCAATCTTTTTCTTAGCCTTTTCTCTACATTCATATTCTCCCCTTAATAACATAAATTAGTTTACATGAACATGCAAACTTATGTAAGAGCAAAATCTTAAATTTTGAGAAAGTAGATTTAAGACTTTTCCTTTGATAGTCTATCTTTTCTAGCCTTTTCTCTATTTTCAAACCAACACTCAAGTGACCTAAAGCTATGTGTATAGAAGAAAGAGGATGAGGTATGAATATTTATGTGGAAATTGATGAAAAATTCAGAGAGGAGGACATGGGGTACTCGGCCAAGCTAGAGAGAAGGAAGTGGATTTGAGAGAAAATGAAATCTCTCGAGAGAAACTCGTGTGAAAAATGAATATTTCGTTGACTTTTTACTTGTAAGTGCCCAAACAGTTAATGTTGTGGTAATTTTTTCTTACTTATCCTATTTGAAATTTTAACATAGGGAAATTAATTTAAATTGACCTTTATATTTAATTTAAGTTCTCACACTCTAATATTTGTTACACAATATAATTTAATTAACAAAAATCTCATTTTTAGCTAAAAAAATGGGCATTTTCACAAAAATGCATTTCTAGAGATTTTTTTCATACAAACGTCAAACTTTTGACTTTCTTATAAATTTATAATAAATTTTATGCCCATATCATTTTTGCCATAATTATTCAACAAAATTTTATCCGAGATTTTACTCGATTGGGGTTTTCGTGTCTGTCTGAGAATGAAATTTCTAATTTGGCTACAATCACACATCACACTTAACAACTATTATGAAAAACAAGACTTTTGCTTCTCAAGTCTATATTATTAATTAAGATAATATTCATATAAGTTTTCTCCACCTCGAACCAGTTTCTAGTAGGTGCTTGAAACGCAGGGCGTTACATTATCTACAATTTATAGAAGTTTCCTCCCCGAAACTCAAAATAGATTAGGGTACTACTCCTTCATCTTGGCTTCTATGTCCCAAGTTTCTTCTTCAATGTGATGGTTGTTGCACTACACTCTGACCAAAGGCACCATCTGATTCATCAACACTTTGTCTATCAGATCCAGAATCACTACTAGCTTATCTTTAGAAGTTAGTTGAGGGTCCACGCTTAGCTGTTCGTAGCTAAGGGCATGTGTCGGATCGATCACATACTTTCTAAAAAATGACAGTTGAAACACGTCGTGGACTTGAGATAGGGTTGGCGAAAGAGCGAGCCAATACACTACTTTCCTGATTTTCTCCAAAATCTCAAAAGGTCTGATGAAACTTGGGCTAAGATCCCCTTCTGCCCAAACCTCGTTGCTCCTTGCAGTGGAGCTATTTTAAGCAATACCTTGTCCCGAACAACGAATATTAGAATTCTCCTGCGTCGGTCTGCATATTTACATTGCCGAAGCATAGAGGTCTGCAATCTCTAGCATATCTGTCAAATATCCTCAGTGATCCGGTCCACTTCATCCGATCCCAAAATTTTTCTTTCACTAGCCTCATGCCCATGAATCGGTGATCGTCACTTCTTCACATAGAGTACTTCGTAAGGGGTCATCTTAATGGAATCGTGGTAGCTGTTGTTGTAAGCAAACTCTATCAGTGGCAGATTTGCATTCCACCAACCTTGAAAGTCCAATATGCAAGCTCTTAGCATATCCTCCAAGGTTCGAATTGTTCGCTTGCTTTGACCATCGGTCTATGGGTGGAAAGAAGTTCTGAACTTCAGCTTGGTACCTAGTCCCATTTGTATTATTTTCCAGAATACTGATGTAAAGCATCCATCTTGATCAGATACGATGGACATAGATACTCTATGAAAAAGCACAATTTTTTATGTGTATAAATTTTCCAATTTATCCGCGCAGTAAGTTATCTTGATTGGCAAGAAATGCGTCGATTTGTTTAGCCTGTCAAAAACAACCTAAATCACGTCGTGCCCCTTTGGAATGGTTTGTAGACCAATGACGAAATCCATAGTAATAATCTCTCATTCCATTTCATAATTTCTGATGGCTGTAATAAACCCATTGGTCGTTGATGCTCGGGCTTGGTCTGCTGACAAGTTAGGCAATGTGCTAAGTATTCTACTACCTTCCTTTTCATTCCTGGCCACAAGAAAAAAAAATTCAACCACCAGAAATATTTCTTCAGGCCTTTGTACATTTTTGTGGTGCCCAGATGCATAGCGTGAGGGGTGTTGTGTTCATTATAGAGAATCTGTTCTTGATCTCATTGTCATTTGGAACGCAGATTCTACCATTATATCCTAACACCCCTTTTTTCTGAAATATGAAACTGTGGTCGTACATCTTTTCTCACTTAATAAATCAGTCGTTGTAGCCATGGATCGACAAGTTGTCCTCCCTGAATAGATTCCTTGATGGTTCGCTATACTGAGAGGTTTGCTAGTATGTCGACCACATTCTCAAAATTCAGAGTGGAGATGTCGGTTTATAGCTTTTGCGTTATCTATTTCACCATCAACACGTAGGCCTTTGGCTATCGACTTAGTGCATCTTCCACCTTGTTGGTTTTTCCCAGGTGGTACAGGATGTCGCAGTTGTAGTCATTGAATAATTGTACCCATCTCTGCTACCTCATATTCAACTCCTTCTTAGTAAAGAAGTATTTGAAGTTTTTGTACACTACTACAAAATACCCTTTACGGGACACTTTTTTAGGACTCGCACATAAATGCAAGTCCTTAAAAATATTTATGGAGTTTTTAGGACACTCATTGGGAATCCTGAAAAAACACAATTTAGGACTCGCAATGAGTGTCCTAAAAAAATATGCGAGTCCTAAAAAAATATGGGCTAAAAAATGAGTGTTTTACTTAACAATTTTAAGAACTTGCTTTGGGAGTCCTTAATACTCTTTAAGGCATGGTGAATTTTAAAGACTCGTTTTGTGAGTCCTAAAAGAGTATTAAGGACTCTCAAAGCAAGTCCTTAAAATTGTTAAGTATAAAGTATAAAAACACTCATTTTTTTCGAAAATATACAATAGGTCAAAATACACATTTTGGAAATCTATTTAAGTCACACACACAAGATGTTTTTAATTTAAATAAAAAATAAATTTTGTTAACTAAAAAATAATTTATATATTAGATATTAGTTTTATTCAATTAAATAAATAAGAAAATTTTAAAATAAAAAAAATCCAAAACATCATTTCTCTCTCCCTCTTTTCCTCTATCTTCCCCGAAGCCTCATTCTCTCTCTCACTGTGTTGCCTCTGCCAGGCCCGAACGGCCATCGTCCCATCGCTGGAGCCGTACACGCGCCAGCCCAATCGAACCGCCGGCCCTCGAAACGTCGACCCCCGCGAGCTCACCACCATACGCGCTGCCCAAGGCTGTCAATCAACGGTCCGAAGCCGTCCGCCTCTTGCATTTTCCGGTGAGATTCCAACTACCCCGAGCCTCTTGTTTGACGATCTGTGATTAGTTAGGTAGTAATACATGTTTTCTAATGTTATTTTGGCATATGGGTTTGTAATGTTTTATCTTAAATGGTTCTCTTTCTCACTTTGTTTTCTCTCACAAAGAGAGGATCCTATGCTATTAGTCCGATCAACTTAGGGCAAGGCTACGACGGTGACGGGGGAGAGGTGTGGGTCTGGGCTCGTGGTCTTCCTCGTCTCAGATACGGGCTCAATGGTGGGGATGGGGATCGACGTGATGAGAAGAATCATCTTCCTCTCCTATATTTTACTGAATTTGATTATTTATCTAAGTGAAAGATGCATCTTATTTCTTATGGGGATGGATTTTTTATTATTATTATACTTGCTAACTTTACTACAGTTTGTATATCATTCATTTGGTTTTTCTTTTCCCTTTCTTTTGATTGCATTGTTTGGTGAAATGTTATACTTTTCTATTGGGTGTCTTTGTGATTTACTGATTTTGATAAATGCTATGCATATTTGTTTCGTGGGTTATAGGAACATCTGCTTGTCAAAATGGAAGATTCTATTGTCAAAATGTAGGGCATGCTCCTAAAGTGTTATTCTCTTCTAGAGTGAATGATGGAATATGCGGTAAGTAGCTTTAAATTTACTGCTTTAATAACTTGTATAGACGCAAGAACCAATTTTTCCTTCCATGTTCTATTTCCCTAGTTTATTTTTCTTATATTTTGAGTTCTTTCTTTGGAGAGGATTGTGATTTTAGAAGAAACTATGTCATTGATCAGGGATAAAAAAAAATCTTAATGAGCCTTTTTTTTTCTCTGATTATCATGTTTTATTAAATGTGGCGTGCATGTAGGATGTAATATAAAATTATTAGATCTTTTTACTGAATTGTTGTTTTGAGCTGGATACTTGTCTTCTCTAATCTGCTTTAACTAGTCCTTAATCTCAGACTGCAGTGATGGGAGTGATGAGTATGATGATAAAGGGAAATGCCATAATACATTTTAGACTGCTAGATACTTAAAGGACTTGTCCAGCAGCTTAGAGGTATGATCTCCTCATTCCCTATTCATATTTATTTTAGCTAAGTTGGGTACTGAACTTATGATAGATGTCATTATTCATAGGGTTTATGCAAATTATTTCAACTTGCATATGGGTCAATATCTTTTAATGAACTTCCAATGCTCAATGAAGTGATATTTTGTATTAATGAAAAATAAGTATGGGTCTTGGGAGGTGTACATTCCAAAGTTTATTTTTTTCCATGTGTAAGTAATATAGGCTTCTCATGTTTTTATTTTTCTCCAAACCAATACAAAGCTCACCTTATTTTGAGCAGCACGAGAACGGGAAGTTGTACAGTGTTAGAATTTTTTTCTTTCAACATATACATATGAGAAACAGCTACATCTACTTGTTGTAGTATCATAAGGAAGAATAAATTGTCAGTTTCTTTTTCTTGTGTGATGGTTATGATTGCTGGAGTCTTTTTTAGTAGTTCTTGCTATTATGGATTTTATTCCTGCACTGCAGCAATAACATTTAGAATATTTTTTTGCTTGAAATTGGTTTGTTATTATAAGTACTATGAATTGCTTTTGTAAATATTCTCACTGCCTTTACTTCTCACGTTTGCCACTGTTTATAGGATGCTGTGGACGTCCATGACAGTTTAGCTGCTGAAGCTGAACATGGTGATGCTTCCAGAAAGGAAAGGTCCTCAGTTCAAGGTGTAGAACAGGTAATTTATACGAAACATGTTTCATGTAATTAGAAATTGATTGCAGTTTTTTTTTCATATATTTTAAAGATTTTTATTAGAACTTATCTGAGTTTGAATTATAAAAAAATAGTTTCCTAGTTGAGTTAAGACTTCTTATTTATGGCTATCTGTAAAATATTTTTGTACTTAGTGGAGTTTGAATGTCTTAGATATTCATCCGTAGTGAAGTAGGTTCTTGGAATTCTGTGTGCTGCAGTGATAACGGAAGGTTGAAAACTTGCATGTCTTAGTGAAGTAGGTTCTGAGAATTTTGTGTGCTGCAGTGATATATGGATGAAAACCTGTGTGTTGTTTGATTTGTTTGACATGGTGCTGATTGTAACATATGGCAGGCTAGTAAATTAGGGGATATGTTGTCCGATTTTCTATAGATTTTTTTGTACTTAGTTTTGTGTGGAAATATGAAAAAGATGGCTGCCACAATGATAAATTTGTGATCCGGATATTTAACATTTGACCACCTAATTAATAATTAAGTTGAATTTAAATTTTGCTACTAATCACAAAATTTGCTTAATCCAAGCCTCAAAAGAGCCGATTTAGAGTAACTATGTGATCTACGTGATCACAGATTTGTGCTTTCGATATTATAAGTGCAGGATAGGTCTTTCTAGAATTTGAATCAAATCCTCATCTTTTCTCTCCCGAAAGTGTAAAACAGGTTGCTGAATAAACCCCGTCCGTGAGATTTTAGAATCATACATATAATATAACATTCTGAAAATTAATCTTAGAAAGATCCATCAATGGTGTTTGTTCTACCACCTATTGTGAACCTTTAACTAAGCTTACGTTGGTGATTGTGGCCTATTTTCTTGCCTTTTTAACCTAATTTTTAGGGTTTATATGATTTGAAATAGATTTAGGATATATGATATTTGGCTTTTAGGAATATATATATTTATATAGCATGAAGAAATTTATTATCTAGAATCAACGCTTGGGGTTACTTCACAGGCAGCTGAAGTGAGTATTTTTTGAAAAAATATTTGATGGTTTTAGTTGTGTAGAAGGGGTTTCATTAAAGGCTTGAGTTGTCTCTAACTCTTGATGATATTTTTCAATCTCTTTCAATTGTGCTTGTATTTGGTGTTTCTGGGTTTAGATTCTGAATTTTTTTTCTTCATGTTTTCCTTTTTATCTTATTTTTCTACTTGTAATAAGAATATAGTTGTTAATGCCTTTCGGTTCTCTTATACAACCATTTTGTGGCTATCTAAAATTGGGCAAAATAAATATACACTGCTTGATGCAACCTCTACTCTTCCTCTCGCGTACCAATTGCCTTTTTATTATTTTTTTCACTCTTATATTTCTTGTTTCAACTTTCAAATTGGCATGGTTTTGGTTTTCTTTTTAATTAATCTTCCTCTCTTTGCATGTAAATGTGCTTTTGGTGGATTGAGTTTGTTTCATCTTATTAGTAATTATAGGTTCCGTTTCGTGAAATAAGTGTAATTGTGGGGAGGATTTTGATTAAGTTATATGTTAAAATTGATCGTATTTACAATGCGAAAAATTGTTTCATAAAATGTCCCCAGCTAAAAGATAAAAAAGATAAAAAAAACCAACATCAGTTATTGCAAATAAACAAAGAATTTGATGTGCAATATAATAGTTTTAATATCTTTTTCCATCATAAGTTCCAATTACAATACATCCAAGATAGGATTCAAATTAGTGATGTTTCTTTCTTAATTAATCAAGTAATTAAGTAGTACTAATGTCTTATCACTTAAGCTCCTTCCCACTTGAACCATAACATCATAATAAATAATAAGTCTGCATTAAAGTTTTAACGAAATTAGAGATTAAGAGGTGGATTATGATTAAAAGGGTCTCTTAAAAGATGCTTAATTTAGTCAAAACTATTTGATTTGAATGCAGTTTGCGTAGCTTAATTATGCATTTTCACTTTGATTTGATTGTTAAAAGCCAAATGATGATGATGATGTGTGTGTGTCTACTTATTTATAAGTTTGAATTATAATAATTTTATAATTAAATAACTTTTTTATAATGTGCAGGTATATATTGAGATGCATTTCTTTGGCGTAATACTAGACAACATTGACAGTTGAAGTTTTTAGAATAAAAAATATAGTTCACTAACATTGTATACATTTCTTGTTTAATATTTGGTGATGCTATAATTTGATTGTAGTATAAACTGTCATGTAATATGATTTTGTAAGCCGAGTAGACTAAATACTGAAATGATATTTTTGAGTAATTAATAAATTATTTTGTTGTATTTTCTTTTGAAATTTTAGAAATCTAACATATATAATACATTTTGGACACTCAAAGGGATATATTTTTTAAATCAAAATGAAAATTGTAGCTGCATTATTTTAAAAAAAAAATTACTTTTAAGGGCATGCAAAGCGAGTCCTAAAAAATTACTTAAAGCACTCAATTAGATTTTTTAGGACTCACAATGCGAGTCCTAAAAACTTAATTAAAGGCACTCAACCAGATTTTTTATCGCAACACGAGTCCTAAAAACATTCTTTTAGGACTTGCAACGCGAGTCCTAAAAAATCTTAGTTTTTAAGGCTCTCAAATAGAGGACTCGCGCCCTGCGAGTCCTAAAATTTTTTGTAGGACTCGCAATGCTAGTCCTAAAAATCCTTTTTTTGCAGTAGTGGTGGTTGGTGTAGATGTCACAGTACTTGAAGTTTTTGTGGTTGGTTTTTGTAGATTACGCAAGTTTTTTCAGATTTTTAGTGCAAAACCTACTGCTGCCAACTCCGAATAAAGCTTAGGGTAGTTCCTTTCGTAGTTGTTTAATTTTCGCGAAGAATATGATATCACCTTGTCGTGCTTCATCAACACAACCCCCAATCCTTGTCCTGATGCATCGCTATAAATCCCATTGACCTTGGTGCCATTCAAGATTGTAAGTGCCGGAGCTGTTGTTAACCTCGTCTTCAGTTCTTGAAAGTTTTCCTCACATTTATCGATCCATTCAAACGTTATGTTCTCCTATGTGAGAGCGGTCATTGGCAATGCTATTTTAGAAAAATGTTCCATGAATCGTTGATAATACCTCGCTAGCTCCAAGAAACTTCAAACTTCTTGTGAATTCTTCGGTGGTTTCTAGTTTACCAGCCTCAATCGTGCTAGGGTCAACCAAAATTCCATTCCTTGACACCACGTTTATGAGGAAACTCAATTTCTCCAGCAAAAATTCACACTTCAAGAACTTGGCATATAACTTCTTCTCTTTCAGCCTTTGCTTTACTATTTCCAAGTGAGTTGTGTGTTCGTCTCAGCTCCTTGAGTAAATAAAAATATCATCTATGAATATGATGTCAAACTTATCAAGATATTCACTAAATATCCTATTCATGAGATCCATAAATGTTGTCGGTGCACTGGTGAGTCCAAAGGACATCACTATGAATTCGTAGTGACCGTATCGAGTTTGGAAAGTCATCTTTAGAATATCTTACTCTTTTATCTTCAATTGGTGGTAGCCAAGTCGGAGATCGATCTTTGAAAATGATGATGCTCCTTGGGGTTGATTAAACAGGTTGTTGATTCTCGCTAGCAGGTATCGATTCTTGATTGCACCTTATACAACTCCCGATAGTCAATACACATTCGAATGGATTCAATATTCATTTTCACAAACATGTATGGGGCTCACCACGGAGAATGGCTTGGTATGATGAACTTCTTATCCAATAATGCTTGAAGTTGTGTCTACAACTCCTTGAGTTTTGTAGGTGCCATCCAATACGGAGCTTTCAAAATTGGTGATGTTCCTAAGATCAACACTATCTCGAAAATGACTTCCGAATCAGGTGGTATGAAGGTCGGTTGTAGCTTTGTCTCATTGTCCTTGTCCACAATGATAGCCAAATACCCGATACAACCATCATCCAACATTTTTTTTGCCTTCATTGGGGAGATCATGGCGTATTTCTTTTCTCTGGCTATGCCTTGAAAGGCGAATGGTTCCTACCCCGTCGGGTTAAGGACTAATATCCTTCATTTACAGTTCACAATGGTCCCATACATGGTCAACCAGTCCATCCAAAATATGAAGTCGTGTGTAGATCTAAAACTATCAGATCGACTGTCAGTTCGCAACCTTCTACCCAACTGGTACAACTCTAACCCATGAACATACCAGCATGTTCTCTCCTGAAGGTAATGATACCCCACAAACATTAGACATTGACTCATGTATTATGTCTATTTTCTCAACAAATGAAGCATCTATAAGAGAATGTTTTGCACTAGTATCAATCAATCCATATGCTAGGGTTCTGGAGATAGGAATCTGACCTGGCACCATCTCTACTTGTCTGGCTCCTTTGTCACCTTGGGTCAGAGTGAATACACATAGTGGGGCTCCTTTTTGTTTATGTTCTCCATTTCTGCCCCTCTGAACAATAACATTCGGGCATTCTCTAGAGTAGCGTCTGTTCTTACCGCACGTATAACAAGCTCTGCACTTGCACTCGCCTAGGCTGCTTGTTGAATTTTAAGCCTCCATTTAGTGGTCTTGTTTCCCCCATTCTAGAGCCTCGAGTTACCCTGGTTGTTGGATCTCTTCGAGTTCTAGTTGAACCTAGGAGTGAACCGTCCACCATGCTCATTCCTGTTGGCTTGGAATTGCCCTAGGTTATTAGGAGTATAAACTTGTTCCTTAGCTCTCTAGGGTTCCTTCTTCTCTTGAACCATCCAGGATTCTTGGCGAATAGCCCTCTCTACAGCTTCCTCATAGGCCTCCAAACTTGTCTTCCCGGTATCCACAAACAGTGTTATGTCTCCTCTCAAACCTTCCAGAAATTTTTGGACTTTGTTTGCTACAGTGTTTAGTAGGTCAGGGGTGAATCTTTCCAATTGATAAAACTTTTTGACATAATCTTGCACTCTTAGTGTCCATTGAATCAAATTGGATAATTCTACAACTTTGTGATACATTACGGTCCCATTGTAGTATTTAGAATTGAATAGAGTCAGGACCTCTGACCATTCCATCTCGCCCACATTGTGTCCTTTCTTCGCTGCATCCTACCAGATGCAGACATCCTTTCGCAACATATGCATTTCACATATCACTTTCTCCCTTCCGGAAGATTTGATAAAGTCCAAAATTTGTTCCAGCACACTAACCCATTCCTCGGCAACCATAGGAACGTCAGTCCCCTCAAAAGTAGGTAGGTTCTATCGATTGAATCTTTTAGAGATTGATTTGGATCGATCAACCCTTGATACTTCTCCTGACAGGTTAACTTATTCTGCATCGACCTGCCTTTCCCTATCCTATTCCCTTTGCACCAACAGTTTCGTCGTTGCTCTTTGCAGGGCTTGTACTTGTTCTTCTAAAGTAGGTGACTTTTTTTTTCTTTGTGCCCGGATCCTAGGACGTACCATTCTGATTAAATGAGCGTAGAGACGTCTAAGTGGAAATAAGAATGAGGGATTAGAAGTAGCAATAATTGGTTTCTTAATCAAACATTAAGTACACCATACAAAATTAAGCATATAACAATTCAATAGACAAAAAACACAGCTTTACCATAAAAATTAAACTTTATACAAGGATCCAAAACTTTGGGCTTGGTTCTCCTATAGGTTTACAAATTAACCCTAAGTGTCGGTTAGTTGAGCTTAGTTATCCTAACGGATGTACAAAACTTAGCTCTAACCTATAAGTTCTACAACCGCTAAATAAAATAGATTGTTATACATGTAGTTCCTATCCCCAAAATAAAAAACATAGCCACATAATGTATTTATATGCTTAAGCTATGATATTGATGTCAAAGTCATTCTTCTCACCCTCCTCTGGATCCTCCTCTAGATCTTCTTCTAGTTCATCTTCAGGTTCCTCTTCTGTATCCTCGTCGGGATCCTTTTCACGAGCCTCCTCTATGACTTCTCCATCCTATGCTACTGCTACCGCTTTCTTGGTTGCTGCTTCCTGGGCTGCTGCTTCATGAATCTGTTGGTGGTAGCATGTTGCTAACATCGCCTAGTGTTCTCGAAACCATGGGGATCGGCCATTGAGTTGCCCAAAGGCAAACTCAATCAAAATATGAAAGTCTATCCACAAGCTGGTGTTTGGGTTTGGATGTCAAAAATGATACCATCTGTAAGCCTCTCCTCGAAGATATAGGATGACTAGCCTTACACAAAACTGGGCATGAAAATGACTCTCGATAAGAATGTGGTCCATACCGTAGGTCCAGGACCACACATTTGACTTGTCTTGATATGCCCCGTCAAACATCTGTGGTCCCATCCTATGGAATCGCTCATAAAAGTTAATCCTCTATTCAAGTGTATAAACTACAAGTGTTTCTACAACTTCATGGTGAATAATTTCGTGTTGTTATGCCATCTCTACCTATAATTTATAGAAATTTAGGTAAGTAACAAATAAACAACCTAATTATTAACAAATTTTAAGAAGTACATACAGTGAGTGTCAGTCTTTCTTGCAGAATTGTACATGTGGGTTTGCCTAAAGAACCGGCTCAACTCAAGTATTAACACCAATCGTAAAGGCTCGAAAATAAAAGACCAAAAACAATGCGGAAAATAACATTTTCATTATAAACATGTCCCAAAAATTCACATAAATATTTTTATCAAAATAAAAGTTAAATTTGTGTTCGCACACTTAGCCACTTACTTTTGTTCTTAAAAATTTAAAGTAAACATAAATAGTTTTAAACATAACCAATAAAACAATGAGCACCAAAAGACATTTTCTCAAAACATTGCCCAAAGGTCGGGCCACATGACTGCTCCCGTAAGCAGACTCCAGCACTCACTGCTCCGCTCCACCCTTGCACTTACCTACAACATGAAACAATTAGGTACGCGAAAACACTTATTAAGTTCAACCGTGAAACATTAAGTCATAAAAGCAGACATGGGTCTATGACCAAGTCATTGACTAGAAATTAAACCACTTACAGAATTAGGGTTCCAGATAAATCAAGATCATAAACATGCAATTCAAGAATGCCTAAGAGTCCTTGGAAACTTATGGTTATGCAAGATAACCAGAAATAGTCAAATCGACCTTGCACGCAGAAAATCCCACAGCAAAGCAGATATATAGGAATATTATACATAGCGACAATTCTAGAAGCCAACTTAGGAGTTGCCAATAAAGTTGAGGCATTTGAGCATCCTCTTAAAACAAAAAATAGTGGAGACCCAACTCTCAAAACTATTAACCCTACCCCAAATCCCCAACAAGGGTAACCTTCGTGTTACCTAGGTCATAAGTACTATCTAGAATGTAACCAGAGTTACATCGGCTCATCGAGACTTCTAGGTTTTGTGAGTATGCTTAACCTATAGCTAGATTTCACAGGCTTATACCGAATTGTAGATCACAAACTTGAATGAGATAGAGGGTCACAGACTTGAGCCAGATAGAGGGTCACAGACTTGAACCGAGCTAAGGGTCACAGACTTGAACCGGACAGAGGATCGCGGACTTGCATCGGATAAAGGGTCACTGACTTGAACCGGACGGAGGGTCATGGACTTGAACTGGACTAAAAGAATGTCAAAGGCAGAGACACTATGCACTTTGCTAACATAGGCAAGGTACCTATCACACAATCTCGGAAAGATTCTAAGCATCCCCTAGTCATTGTATCTAATTGTGCCCCTTCCCCCAACTAGTGTAAGATCCTATTTCTAGCAATCAATATTTAGTATGTTTCATGTTGTAGCCAGAGAAGTAAAAGGTTGACTTACCTTGATTCCTTTGCTCTAAGCATAAATCCTTAAACCACAGCTACATGCTCCTTTTAGCCAATACTGGAATTCATATAATCTACTCAGATTAATTATGGCAATTAAGTTATTAATAAATCATCAGGGCATTTTAGTTGTTACCGTTTATTAAGTAAGGGTATTATCGTCCTTAGTTTAGCCCTCTAAGTGGCATGTAAACTTTCGGCAAAACTTCTCTTACAAGTCTAGTTAATTGAAAGACAACTTTTAGAATATTTCTCACTATCAATCCTAGCGGGAAAAACTTAGTTTCAGATGCTTTCAAGCTTAACTGATTTTACCCTTCCCTTATTTTTTACCAAACAAATCACATGTTTTCTAATAAAATCACTTTAATTATAAGCTTTGGTAATTTAGTTGAATTTAAACAATTAAGAAACATTTATAATAAATTTTGATTAGTTTTTGGTAAGTTAAGAGGAATTTGAATCAAAGTTGGCTTTTAATTAAAAATGTTAATTTAAATTTAGTCTTTGGAAAAATTTGGGATTTTGATCCCATTTTCATGTTTCTTAAACCAAATAAATAGAACATTCATGAGAATTTAACTTTCTAATAGTACGATTAATCTTAATTTATTTAATTTATATAGTGAGTTAAACCTACACTAATAATTACTATAACTAAAGCACATTCCTTAATCAAATACTAAGAGCAATTTCTACTATTTTTTTATGTAAAAACTTTGAAAAACTAAGTTGTAGGTAACCTAGTTTACAAATTTATATTTTAAAAAATATTGCTCAAATGATCTTCAAATTTTGTAGAATTAGACTTGGCTATTACTAGAAGCTCCTTGCAAAATTTCATTTAAAGTTAATCATTTTTACTTGGTGAAAACTATTTTTAAATACCTTACAACAAAACTTCCTTAAGAAAAACCAATATTTTTAGTGAACTTTGAAGCTATTTTGAGCTTCCAAATTTTTTTGTCTAATTTAGAAAACCCAAAACTCTCATCCTTTCAATCATTTTTCATTGATATTTTACATATTGATTTACCAATAACAAAATAAGGGTAATTTTTAATATTAGCCAAAAACTCAATTATTTTCCCATGTATAACATAACTCAAAGTCGGCTATTTACACAGTTTTTGAAAAACACCTTTCCAGATTACACACAAATGTTGTAAAAATCATAACTTTGTCATTTTAAATCTTTTTTGTACGTTTCTAAATGTTATTAAAATCTAAACATAATCATACAAACAAGAAAATCTAGAATTATATTAATATGTAATTCGCTTGACCCCTTGGAAGTCAAGGCTTAAACATTTCTTTCGCAAAAACATAGTTTTGTCTATGCAATGTTTGATCCAACCCTAACCATTATTCGAACACTCTTGAATGCATGATAAGCCAATGAATAAACATTATTACAGTCCCAATATATAATTTAAACACATCAAATAAATTAAACCCAACAAAATTATCAAATATTTTGAATAAATGCTCATGGGAGGTGACCATACACCTCTTTATGACCTTGGTTATGATCTATGTGATTTCTTGTTCTTCAAACCTTTGCTTAGCCTTTTTTATACATTTATATACTCTCCACAGTACCACAAATTAGTTTATACCAACATGCAAACTTGTCTAATAGCAAAAACTCAAACATTGACAAAGTAGAGTTAAGACTTTTACCTATGATAGTTTAGTTTTTCTAGCCTTTTTCTCTGACTTCAAACCAACACTCAAGTGACCAAAGGCTATGTGTATATAAGAAAGAGGATGATGTATGAATATTTATGTGGGAATTGATGAAATATTCAGAGAGGAGGACATGGGGTACTCGGCCAAGATAGGGAGAAGGAAGAGGATTTGAGAGAAAATGAATTCTTGAGAGAGAAACTCATGTGAAAAATGAAGACTTGGTTTACATTTTACTATTTGTACCAACTCTAAAAACATGTAAAATGACCATAAAACCCTCCCCTATCTGCCTCCCCTTTTAACCCCACTTACCTTTTGATTAATTTCCTAATTAATCAAACTTAAGCTAATTAATCTTAGTCTAATGGTAATTTTCCCAAAAAGTTACTATTGTGGTAATTTTTTTCTTACTTATCCTATTGAAATTTTAACCTAAGATTATTCAATTAAATAGAAAGATCTTGATTTTTAATTTAAGGCTCACATTCCAATATTTTTTACTCAAAATAATTTGATTGACCAAAATCTCTTTTCTGGCTAAAAAAATGTGCATTTTTCACAGAAATGCATTTCTTGAGATTTTGTTCTTACAAAAGTAAATATTTTTGACATTAATATAACTTTCCAATAAATTTTATGCCCATATTAATTTTTCTATAATTATGTAGCATAATTTTATTCGAGATTTTACACGTTTGGTGTTTTTGTGTCCGTCAAAGATCGAAATTTCTAATTTCGCTGCAATCACACATCACACTTAATGGCTATCATGAACAACATGATTTTGGCTTCTCAAACCAATATTATTAATCAAAATAATATTCATATATGTTTTACCAGCTTGAACCGGTTAGTAGTATATGCCCTAAATGCGGGGCTTTACAAAAAGATCGTTGATTTTGCTAAAAGACTCGATGACACTTGATAGGCTACAATAGCTATTCTCTATTACTTATATGTTTTATTTAATATATTTATATATGTATGATCCTGGCTGGTATTAATTATTTTTAAAAATCCCCCTCCTATACATTTCGTTGTGTATTTTGATATTTTTCAAATTTAATACCAACAATCAGTACCAGAGCAGTCTACTTATATATATATATTAAATATTGTATAGGTTTCTTGCATTTTTTATATGTATGTTGATATGTATATTGAATGGATGGAATTTTTTTTTGAATGTATGGTTGAATGATGGATCGTTAATTATATGGTTCAATTTTATTTGTGAATTTTGGTTGTAAAAATTATGGTTGCACAAGAAGAGGAAGTGCCCATGCCCTAGCGCACCTACACCCCTGTGTGTCTGCGCCCCTGCGTGCCCACGCCCTAGTGCATCTGCACCCCTATGTGTCTGTGCCCTACATGCTTGTGCCTCTGTGCACATGAGCCCATCCGTGCACCACTCGAGCACCTGTTGGGGCTTGCCCTATGCGTCGGCCTTAAGCCTAGGGCACTAATCATCGGTGCCCAACATAATCCCATTTTTGTGCAAAATATTTTTTATTTAATTAATTGTAAATTGTTTGAAATTAAAATGATAATTATCTTATTTTATTTTTATTAGAAAAATAAAATATCTTTTCGTTGGTTAAGATCTTATCTTAAGTTTAAATAATTATTTGAATTTAATTCTTTTAATTATTTAATTCAACTAAATTATTAAGATGACAAAATGGTTATTTAATTAAATAAATTGATTAGAAAGTTAGTTTCTAAATAATTATTTGGGCCTAATGAATTCCTAATAATTATAAAGATTGACCTATATGAGAAGATAAGAAGTTTGAAGTCTTGTAAATAAATAATGCCCATTTTGTAATTCATATTTCTATTTCTTCAAGAGCTGTAAATTTAGGAATACCCCATAGTGCTCGGTTCATCATTTATTGTATTTATTTAAATAAGTGTTAATTTATGTTTGATTGATAACATGATCATGCATTAGTATATTATATGACACACATGAAACCCAAACAGTTTTTTGATTAATCATGCATCTTTTTAAAATATGATTATGTACCTTTTGATTATGTACCTTTGTTTAAAATATGATTAATCACGTTTTAAAAAGTCATATTTCAAAGTTGTTTAAATAAATTCAAAATATGCTGAAGAGTGCAAAATCATGTCTGATGTATCAACATATGTCGATATATCACAGCTATAAGGGTCGATATATCGCCTACGGAAGATACAGAAAACATGTTGACTTCATAGGAACGAAACCACGAAGTACCGGGACAAAGATAGGGGCGATATATCGCCTATGGGAGGCAATATATCGGCTCCTGGAGCTATTTTTGAAATTTTGAGGATTTAAATTAGAAATAGCCCCCAACCACCTAGACTTGCTCTTGAACGATTTTGACTGAGTTCTGGGCATCTGTTGAAACAAAAATTCAAATCTTTTCAATTAATATTCATTTATTTGTTCATTTTAAAAGGGGTTAGTTTCACTCCATGAACTCTATAAATAGGACCTAGTACTCAGCCATTTCATTCATCATTCAAGCATTCTTGAGAGCCTCCAAGCTGCTAAGTTTATTCTTGAGAGAAAACACTAGGGTTAGGGATTTAAAAACTTTTCAATCTCAGCTTTATAAACACTTGGGAAGTAAGATAGAGTGACTTTTCGGTATCAAGGTGTAGATCAAAGTCATTGTCCATTCAAGGTATTCTTATCCTCAGATTTAGTTCATCTATAATGACCCACTACTCTAGACTTTTGGACCATTAACGAAACTATACATACAAATCCTTAATAAAACTTACATTTGCGAAAATACCATAACTTTATTAGAAACTTGTAGAAATAAAAATTACTCTCATAAAATATCAAGTAGGATATGGGATCCCATTGTCTTTAAAACAAAACATAATTTAAAGTGAAAAGGAGTTACATAGAAAGTGTGGAAAAATACATGTAAAACCATAAAAAAGGTAAAACAAGACTACATCCTCGAAAATCGAACTCTCGACTCCTTGACTCCATTCACCACCGATACACATTCTCCCAAGCATCCATGAATCTTACCACCACTATAGCTATTTTTCTGCACATATAAACAAAAAGGAATGAGCCTAATGCCCAGCAAGGAAAAATCTAACACATAGTTCATATACATAATTTCATAAGAAACATAAAAACTTAACATAACACTTTATCATACACATACTATAATGGCCATTATTACTTGGGGTCCCATAGACTAAACAAGTCATATGCCCATGAGATTAGTGGGGTCCTACTAGCTAAGTAGGTCATATGCCCATAATTTATTTGGGGTCTTGTTAGTCATATGGGTCATATGCCCAAGCCTACAAACATACATATTCATAACATATTTTATAACATATTTCATAACATAAGATAACATAAGCATAAAACATATAGATTCTATCCTATTTTCCTTACCAAAGTTACCGGGATAAGAGGACAGCGTTGGGACTTTTGGAACACTCCTAAAACCATATATAACAGGGTGAGTAGATTTGAAGAAAAAGTAATGAATGGAATGGAAGGACTAAACCTTGGAGAAACATACTTACCAAAAACTTATGTGCAAGTTCTTAGATTTCCTAACCAAAATAAGAATAAGGTTAGAAGACTGAGTAGAAGACTATGAGAACTTAAAAGAACAAGTACAGAAATGAACTAGACTTTTGGGTTACCTTGAAGACTTGTAAGACCAATCTACACCTCAAACCGAAATACTATAAAACCTTACTTCCCAAAGTGTTTGATAAGCTTATGATGATCAAGCTTATGATTCCCCAACCTAGGTGTTTACACTCTCACACTCACTTAGCACTTGCAGCCTCTGAACTTTAGAGCAAAAGATGAATAATGGCTGGGTACTAGGTCCTATTTATAGATTTTAGGAATGAAAGGATCTTAATTTTACTTGAATAAAAATAATAGCTTTTTAGGTGAAAATAATTTGAATAATCGTTCAGCACAGGCTGAAGACTCGTTCAAAAAGATGCTGGACTTATCAAGAGGTTGAATGGCTGAAAGGAAAAAGAATTCAAAAACTTTTGAAATATACTGAAGGAGGCGATATATCGCCCCCTGTAGGCGATATATCGCCTGGGCCAGTATGCCCGAGGCTGTCGTGCATCGTCTCGTGTTTTCCGTATCTACGTGCTGCGATATATCGCCCCCTATAGCTGCGATATATCGGCACACGCTGATTAATTAAACATGAAATTACACATTTTTAGCTAAGTTTGAATGGAGTAAACAGCCTTGACTAAGCCCTCAACGTATTCAAAGCTGCTGACTGACCTTATAGCATTCAAACTTTTACCCTTATTAAATTTAATCCTCAAAATACTTAATCCTTAATCATCCATACATAACATGTGCTTAAAATCCTATTTGTCCTTATCTAAACCTTATAGTATAATAAATATTATCCTTAATATCAGTCATATAATCAAACCTTAGGTTAACATTAATATTCTTAAACTATAGGTTAAACTTAGAAAATCTACAAGTACTACTATGAGTGTCCAAATAATTCCCAGTCTGAACCAAAAATCCACAGTTACAAAGATAATGCTATAAATACTATAATACTACTATCTAACTGGCTAAGTAAAGTTCTTGGACTCTACATCATCATAGTTCTTTTATTTTCTTCCATTTTTCTTTTAGATCCTAACTTGAATTTATGACTTCTTGGTTAGGTATTTATGTTCTTGAAACTTATGGTTCTTCGGTAAGTTTCTACTTTGACAGTTTAGTTCTCTTTATCATCTCATTTTCATTAGAAACTCATGGATTTTACTGTTGGTTTTAGGAGTGTTCCAATCTCGTTCTTGTCTCCATATCCCGGTTTTTGGTAAGGAAAATTAGATTATATGTGTTTATATGATGTGTTATGATATGTTTATATGTTATAGTATGTGTTATGAATATATGTATATGAATATGTTTTGTAATCACTTGGGGCTTATAGTTGCTGAGATAGCAAACCCCAAGACTTTTATCATTATCGTGGTAGAGTTATGATTTGCCCTACCTCGATTAGTAGACTGAGGACCTAGATGGGTTATCATATACTACCTTGTGATCTAACCTACCTCGATTAGTAGACTGAGGACCTAGATGGTTTTATCACATGCTACGGTAATGAGTTAATGGCCATTAATATTGTAGTCCTATATGATATACATTTTTATGTCATATGTTTTATAGTATATGTTTTATGATATGGTCTTATGATTTATGATATATATTTTTAGTAGATTTTCCTTGCTGGGCATTAGGCTCATTCCTTTTATTTTAGATGGTGCAGGAAAATGAACTTTGAAGGCAAGACGGATTTGTGGCAGCTTGACATGTGTATTGAGGATGGATGAATTGAATGGACTACTAGAAGATCGATGATGACGTTGTTTTCAAGTCTTTTAATTTATGTTTTATGTATTTCCGCACTTTGTATTTAAACAATTAATTAAAGTTTATGTATTTATGTTTTATGTACTAAACAATGGGTACCCATACCTTATTTTGTACTTCGTACCTTATTTTGGATTTTAAATGAAGTTATATTATTTTATGTATTCCAAAATAGTAGTTATGTTTAGTAGTTTTTAATGGTCTATGGTCTAGAAATAGTCAGGGCCTTATAGTTGGTATCAGAGCCCACAGGTTCATATGCATGAAGTTCTCCTCGATCCACACACACAAGCTCCAAATCTATCACCAATGTAAGTGTTTATATTATGATTATTATGTTTATGTTAATAGCTAACATTTTAGTCATTATGTTTTCAGTTAAGAATGGATGTAGCCTTGATCTATCATGATATCTTAGCCATTAAGGTATTGAAAAGGATTAGAGAGCCATGGAATACAATAGGAGTGCTAGAAAGAATCACTCAGAGATTGATCTTATTTCACAAAGAGATAGTTCACCTTCAAACTACTAAGCAAATTATGATGAGACTACCAAACAATATATCCTAGTAATTAGGCTTTTTTAAGAATTTTCCTTCTGTAATTTCAACATTAGAAGAATTATGGGATACAATAGATGATGAAGATGATTTACCAGTAGCCATGAGATATTATTTTCTCATACTTAGGTTCACCTCTAAGTTTGAATTTCAATTCACTAATGAACAAAAGAATACCATCTTCATGAATCTTCCCCGAGGTAGTTTTGAGGCTCAAGATAATGATGATTATGAAGAAATAGATGATGATATGTTATGTAACGTCCTGTGTTTCGATTACCTTTAAATGACTCGGGTCGGGATTTTTCCCCGAGTTAAGAATATTATTTTAAATAATATTATATTTGTTTGGAAATTATTCTATGGGTTATTGCTAGCGAAAATATGAATTTTGTGATTTAAAAGTCAAGATTAGACTTTCGGTCTTAGACCGACACAAAAACCCTGATCGGGTAAAAATCTCAGAAAATAAAATGAAAAACTATGGAAAATATATTTTGGGCATAAAATACATTCATAAAATTAAAGTTTGGTAAAAAATAATAAACCTAAGGGAAAACAGAAATTTTAGGGCATTTTGTGTTAAATGCTTAATTTTATCGAAATGGGGAATTTTATTCCATGAATGGAACTTAGATTAAATTTTATTGTTTGATTAATTAAATTAAATATGAGAAACGTTTAATTTTATTATTATGTGTTAAGTTTTGTGTTTAAAACTTAATAAGAGTGAAAAAGGTTATAGGAAGTCAAATTTGATTTTTCTTCTTAGGAATTATTTATCAACCTTTATGTAAAAAATAAAATTTATGATTACAAATAAAACAAATGGGTGGCCGGCCATGTATAAAATCTTCTACCCCCCCCCCCCCCCCCTAAAACCGACCACTCTCTCTCTCTCTCTTTCACTATCATCTTTTTGAAAACTCTCTCAAGTTTTCTCTCCATCTTAAACGTCAAGAACACTAAGGAGGCTTGGAAGCATTTAAGCCTTGGTCTAGGAAGGGTTTTCCCTAAGGTAAAGTTTCCATAAACTAGACTTTTGTAAAGTTTTAACCATAGATTTTTCATTAGCTAATTATCTATGTTGTTGGGTGGAGTTGGTTATGGTTATTATTGTATGGTTTTTAGTTTTAAGCATTATTTTGTATAGTTAATGCTTAAAGTTTCTTATTGGTGATGTAATAAGGTTATGGTAGTTGTTTTATAATTTTTATGATGCTTGTGTGTTGATTTTTGAAAATAGGGACCAAAACCCCCAAGGGTTTGGTTGGAAACCCTAAAACAAAATACATGTTTTGAGCTGTGACTTCCAAGGGGTAAAGCATCAACTGTATATTGATTTTGTAAAATTTAATTATACTGTGATGTTGTTGAGATTTAGTACATAAAATTGAGCTTTTGAAACACTCAAAAGTGTTTAAAAATGAGGGAGTTAAGCTATTTCAAAATTTAGGTAAAAAACTGTTTTTTCGTATTCTTAATTTCGGGACCAAGTTTGGACAGCCACTGTATAGGCCAAATGAACCCGGTTTTTTATAAACTTTGGTGGACATATTTTTTGCATAACCTAGTATTCCACTGTAAAATTTGGTAAGAAAATACTGAACAGTTTGAAAGTTATTAAGTGTCAAAGTTTGGAAAAAAATAAGCACTTGAAAATAAGGACATTTTTACCTCATTGTTGGAAAATAATTTCACCAATAAAAAATGGTCCTTTTGACCTAAGATTTTACAAAGACCTAAAAGGCATACAAAAAATGGAATTGGGAAATTTTAGTAACAATTGGGTAAGTAAACATCAAGTTATGAACTAACAAAATATGTAGTTAAAAATGTGAAAAATAGGGTTTTCACACTTAATGTAAAAATGAGATTTTGGAACTTAAGGTAAAATGTGAAAGTTTGCTTATTGCAAGATAAAAATTTGGTAAGTCTTGAAAATATATTTTGACCTAAAATACCACTTTGAGTTTAGTGTGAATTATTTTTATTAAAGAACTTTTTATTCTTTTTAAAAATAAAAGATTTAATTTATTAATAAGTTAATAAATTTAAAAAAGGGTTTAAAATCCTATATTTTGAGAAAATAATTAAGTACATTATTCTTCTAGTATGTAAACTTGATTAATTGATTTTGGAAAAATTAACTAGTCAAGATGGGAAATTTTTAACGGTTTTCCTAATTAAGACAAATTAGGCAATTTTCTTAAAACAATTTTTAGAGATTAAAACCTTAAGAAAAATAAAAGGAAAATTAAGAGTTTCTTTTTTTTAAAAAATAATTAAGGAATTTAATTACTATTTTCTGGATATAATACCGGCTAAAATCTTCTATATATTTAACCGACTTGTTAAAAGTACGGGTTAATAGCGATGCATTTAAAGAATAAGATTTTTAGTGGATTGTGGGAAAATACTATTGTGATAACCTAGCCTAGGTATCGAGACCATAGGATAGGTCTCCCTGAGACTTAGGGTTTAGTTTCAAATATTTTTGTATGAATTTCCTTAATGGGATTAAAGCCAAATAATGATCAGTTATCCTTACAAATGATTTTTATTAAAATGACCAAACTGCCCAAAATAATAATAATAAATTATGAGTTCCATAATTAATCTGATTATATTGTATGGATAACTACTGTATGGGCTAGCATAACTGGACTGAACGTTGGAGGGTGAAATACTGCTGAGAGCTAAGGACTCCAAGTAAGTCAACTTATATTGTGTGGCTGCAACATGAAACGACTATTGTATTGTATGTTAGTATAGGGACACATGCACATATATACACTGTTGTAGAAAGTAGCTTAGATATGATCGGTAGATATCCGTCATATTCTAGACGGCTGATCCCCGTCACACTGCTTGATTTTATTATGTTTGGTTCATTACCGCAACGAGTGGCAAAGAGGATAGGATTGCTGGTTAAACCTAGGGGCGCCAAAATGAATGGGACCTAGGGGCCCTCATGCTTACTTAAGCAGTGAACGGTTAGAACCCAAGCAAGTGCTCTGATAAGTTATTCCCGAATAGCAGCCATGAATATTGGCCATTTAGTGAGAGTGCCTATAGATACTAGGGGTTGCCAAGTTGTAGTGAGGTTGAACACCCTAGGGGCAACTGCTCACCAGCACCATTGATTAACATAGAAGTCTCTGTAAAACTGTGTAAATTCGATTACACTCTTGCATAAGTAGTGATGCCCTAGGTAACACGATAGTTACCCTTGATGGGGATATTTATTGGCTAATTCTTAGTGTTGAGACTCGGTTCTCTCTTACAGATTAGCATTTATACTGGAGGGCGTGTTATGCCCGAATTGTTGGAAGTTGTCGAGCATGGGTCTCGAATTATATTGTGATATATTATATTTGCTTACTCTGGGATTTTCTAAGTGCAGGTATTTATTTGTTGATAAGAAATAGTTGTGATATAATATATCTGCTTGTTCTGGGATTTTCTAAGATCATGAATTTATCTGTTTATATGAAATAATTTGTCATTGGTTATCGGGCATGACCATAAGTTTGCCAGGATGCTTTTGCATTCTTGAAATTGATTGTGTAGGGTTTGGATGGATCCAGAACCCTAATTCTCTGCATGCTTTTGTTTTAAAGTTGAACTTACTAAGCGTTTTTTCTTTCCTAGTTGTTTCCTGTTGTAGGTAAGAGCAAGGGCAAGGCAGAGCAGTGAGCGCTGGAGTCTACCTTGTGAATATACATGTGGACTGACCTTTTGGGAAGCCGGTTTATTTTTGGAAATGTTATGTTATTTTTTGAAACTAGGCTCACTCTACTCTTTATAAAATATGTGTGTATTGAATGTTAAGTATGGCCATACGACTTTTAAAAAGTTTTTTTTATACGGGTTTTTGAGACATTTGGTCAAATGAAAACATTTATATTTCTGCATTATCGAGTCTTGAAAATCCGGGTCGTTACATGTTAGATGAAGGGTCAGATGTAGAGGATCCTGATTTTTAGATTTACCCCAGTTATTTTTAGTTTAGTTTATTTTTTTATTTCTATATTTATTTTTTCTTTTTTTTTCATTTATGATTGTACTTAGTGAAAATCTTTTTCCAAATGAATAAAATTGTTATTTTAGAATGACATGTATGAGTTTGATTTTTTTAACAATCATAAAAAATTTAGAATAAATAAATAATGACTGAGTTCGGTGAGGGGGTTAAAAATCAATGGATTGGGTTCTGTATTGAGAGTTTAAGGGGCCATAGTAGTGGGAACGATTTTATTGATCCCAGCCTTCCCTCGATATGGTTAACTTTTGAACAGCAACGAGTTTCGTGCCTGAGAATTTAGTCATATAGGATGATTAGAAACCGACTTAGAAAATAATAAAGATGACTTATTTTTCCAAGTATAGAAACACACCCTAATTATAAAGAAGGCTTACATAATTTTTCATAAGAAATCATAGCTGATAGGTCCAAGCTATGTTTTCTTAGACTAAGTTTTTCCTTACAACCTATTAGGGAAAGTTCTAACATGTTTTTCTCAATTGTTAGAACTTTGCTGAAGATGTTGCTCAGAAGGTCTGCACGCACAGCCGGCAATGCCTCCAGTGCTGCCCACGAGACTAACGAAGCCCCTCCAGTTTGAAGAAGGTGAACGCGTGCCACCATTGCTTCTGCCAACAGAAATGCACCGCCACCTCCAGTTGACAACATTCCTGAGATTGTCAGGCTACGTCAACAAGTGGAAGAGTAGCTACAGCAACAACGACAACAGACTCAGCTGCAACCGCAGCCTCAGCCAGCGGCTCAAGCACCCCAGCAAGTAGGTCCATATGGGGGATGGTCGATGGTGAATTATGCGCCCTATCCAACTCAGTACATAGAGCTAGTCTACAAGCGTTTCTGTAAGGAGCATGCTCCAAACATTGAAGGGACAACCGGCCCCTTCGAGGCGGAAGAATGGCTAAGGAATGTAGAGCCTATACTAGCACACATGAACCTCGAAAAATCAGATCGCATATCTTGCATTTCGTCTCTTGTGAAGATGGATGCGAGAATCTAGTGGGATTTAGTACAGAAAACTCACAACGTTACCACCATCACATGGACTAGATTTGTGGAGCTCTTTCACAAGAAGTATTACAACTCGGTAGTCATCGCTACGAGGGTAGAAGAGTTTGCTAGTCTGAAGTAGGGCAATCTTACAGTAGTCGAGTATGTTTGACAATTTGATCGACTAGCCAAGTTCACGCAAGAATTGGTTCCAACCGACTTCTTGAGGGTCACAAAGTTCACTAGGGGACTCAGACCCAAGATTGAGCTAGGAGTCAAGCTAGAAAATCTTGGAACCACTTCTTACGACGATGCTTTAGATACAGCTATAGCGATGGAAAGGCTTCAGGCAAATGTTAGTAAGGAGGAGGCCAGCAAGTATAAACCTAAGCAGTAGAATCAGACGCAGTATGGTCGGAACCACAACAATAACCACCGGCACAACAATAATGGCCAGAAGAGGAAGCATCCTGATAGTAAGCAGGCCGATGGTGACAAAAGAGCACGGAATAGAAATGGAAGTAATAGGTTGGGTTATGTAGAATACCGGCAGTGCTCCAAGTCCCAGAAAAGACATCCTGGGAGTGTCTTGCAAACACCAAGGGCTGTTACAATTGTGGCCCGAAACTTCATCGGAAGAAGAAGTGTCCACAGATCAAGCAAGAAGAAAAGAAAGACAACAAGATGGTTCCAGCTAGAGTCTTTTCCTTGACCAAGGGAAAAGCTGAAGCTAGTAACAAAGTGGCCACAGGTCAGATTCCTATCCTTGATAATATATGTTCAGTATTGTTTGATTCAAGAGCAACACACTCGTATATCTTGTTAGGAATGATGGAGAAATTAGACAAACATTGTGAAAGATTTAGAAGTAGGTTTGTGACAAAATTTCCTTCAGGCAAAATAGTCCTACCATCACGGATAGTACAAGGAGTACTGATCAAAATCGAGGACATAGAACTAGAAGGAGACCTAATAGAGCTAGAGATTAAGGACATCGACATAATACTGGGCATGGATTTGCTAGCAAGGCATGTCGCAACCATCAACTGTCGACCTAAGCAAGTGATTTTCGAAACTCCTGACAGTCAGAATCTATTCTTTATGGGAAAGATTTCAGGACTATGGACACCGCTTATATCATCTCTCAAAGCTCAAAGGATGATAGAGAAAGGATTTCACACATTCTTAGCAAGTATCACGGATGAGGAAAAGGAAACACCGCCAAAGGACGGAGATGTCCGCATTATAAAGGTATTTCCAAAGATATTTCCTGACGACTTACCAGGGTTACCGCCAACTCGGGACATTGACTTCACAATCGAACTAGTACCAGGAATAAATATCTCAAAGGCACTGTACCGGATGGCACCAACCGAACTCAAGGAGTTGAAAACGTAGTTACAAGAACTGTTAGACTTGGGTTTCATCAGACCAAGCCATTCGCCATGGGGAGCACCGGTTCTATTTGTGAAGAAGAAGGATGGAAGTATGCAGATGTGTATAGATTACCATGAGCTAAACAAGGTGACATTTAAGAATAATGACCTGATACCCCAAATCGACGAGTTGTTTGATCAACATTGAGGAGCGACGGTATTTTCTAAGATTGATCTACGGTCTGGTTATCACTAGCTCAAGGTATGGGAAGAGGATATACCAAAGACAACTTTTAGAACTCAATATGGACATTACGAGTTTCTAGTTTTGTCTTTTGGTCTTACCAATGCTATAGATGAATTTATGGACTTAATGAATAAGGTCTTCAAGAATTATTTGGACAAATTCGTCGTAGTGTTCATTGATGATATTTTGGTGTACTCCAAGGATGAAGTCGAGCACGAGGAACATTTAAGATTGACCATGTTGCGACTAAAAGACCATCAACTTTATGCCAAGTTCAAGAAGTGTGAATTTTGGCTGTCGCAAGTGGCGTTCCTTGGCCACATAATATACAAAGATAGAGTTACTGTAGACCCCGCTAAGGTAGAGGCTGTGAAGGATTGGCTAAGACCTAAGAATGCGCCAGAAGTTAGAAGTTTTCTCGGGCTAGCAGGCTATTATCGGAGGTTTGGAGAAGGCTTTTCTAAGATAGCCACTCTGCTTACCAACCTGACTCGGAAACAAAAAAAGTTCAACTGGACGGATAGATGTGAAGAGACACCCAACCTGACCAAGTACTATGCTCAACACCAGTACTTTGTGTACCAACACCCAACGACAAGTTTGTAGTATATTATGGTGCGTCGAAGCAAGGTTTGGGTTTTGTACAGATGCAAAATGACAAAGCGATGGCCTACACCTCAAGGCATTTGAAGGAATACGAGCAACACTATCCAACGCGCGATATGGAGTTCGTAGCGGTGGTCACCGCATTCAAAACTGGCACCACTATCTTTATGGAGAACAGTGTGAGATTTATACGGACCACAAGAGCTTAAAGTATTTCTTCACATAGAAGGAGCTCAATATGAGACAGCATAGGTGGTTAGAGCTAGTAAAGGATTATGACTGTGAAATCCTATACCACATAGGAAAAGCAAATGCAGTTGTAGATGCACTAAGTCGGAAGAGTTATGGAAATCTAGCAGCATTATCCATAATAGAAAAGTCGCTCCAGCAAGAGCTGATTCATGCTAGAATAGAAGTAGTTATTGGTAAACTGGCTAATTTGTCCATCCAGTCAAATCTATTAAAAGATATACGGATTGGGCAAAGGCATGATGACACACTGGTAACACATATGGCGGCAGTCAAAGAAGGCAAGGCAACTGATTTCTCTATATCAGGACTGGGGTTCTTGAGATATAAGAGTCGGGTACGCGTGCCAAATGACCATGGAATTAAGATGAAGATTTTTGACGAGGCACACACTACCCCATACTCAGTTCACTCGGGGTCGACCAAGATGACTCACGACCTTAAGGCACTTTATTGGTGGCCGGGAATGAAGAAAGACGTACCATAATATGTGTCCAAATGCCTTTACATGCAAGCATGTAAAAGCGAAACATCAGCGACCTGCAGGCTTATTGCAACCGCTTAGTATTCTATAATGGAAGTGGGACGATATATCCATGGACTTCGTGACAGGATTACCACGAACAAATAAACAGCACGACTCAGGTTGGGTAGTGGTACATAGACTAACCAAGTCAGCTCACTTCCTGTCGGTCAAGACTACGTACACAACAGACCAGTATGTAGACATTTATGTTCAAGAAATTGTACAACTGCGTGGAATCCCTAAGACCATAATTTCAGATAGAGGATTGGTGTTTTCATCGAGATTTTGGGGAATCTTGCAGCAAGCCATGGGTACCATGTTAAGCCTTAGTACGACATTTCTCCCTCAGACCGACGGTTAGTCCGAGCGTACCATACATATTTTAGAAGATGTGTTGCGCGCTTGTGTACTAGACTTTCGAGGATCGTGGAGTAAGTATTTGCCACTTATAGAGTTCTCCTACAATAATAGCTACCAGTCAACGATCGTTATGGCACCTTATGAGTTGCTTCATGGAAGGAAGTGTCGATCGCTATTACATTGGGACGAGGTAGGAGAAAGAAAACTGCTTGGACCTAAAGCAGTTAGAGAGGCTCAAGATGCAGTGGCGCTGATTAGAAAGTTTATGCTCACTGCTCATAGTCTACAAAAGAGTTATGTGGATGCCAATCGGCGAGATGTGGAATTCAAAGTTGGAGATCAAGTCTTCTTAAAGATATCTCCTATGAAGGAAGTAAAGTGGTTTGGGAAGAAATGCAAACTTAGTCCGCGATTTATATGTCCTTTTGAGATATTGCACAAGGTGGGAACAGTAGCATATATATTAGCCTTACCGCCAGCTCTAGCAAATAGCCACAATGTGTTTCACATCTTGATGTTGCGTAGATATGTGTCAGACCCATCTCACGTCCTCAAGTATGATACGATAGCACTCTAGAAAGACTTGAGTTACGAGGAACGGTCGATTAGCATCCTAGAGATGGGGATGAAGGAAATATGGTCTAAGATTATTTCAATAGTCAAGGTCCTGTGGAGTAATAGTTCAGGACAGAAGGCAACGTGGAAGTTGGAGTAAGACATCCTAGCATTCTTTTTAGTAGGGGAAAATTGTAGCGTCTTAGAATTTAGCTAGGTAGCAGCAGCAGCAGCAGCAGCAGCAGCAGCAGCAGCAGCAGCAGGAGTAGTAGTAGTAGTAGTAGTAGTAGTAGTAGTAGTAGGTAGTAGTAGTAGTAGTAGTAGTAGTAGTAGTAGTAGTAGTAGTAGTAGTAGGTAGTAGTAGTAGGTCGTAGTAGTAGTAGTAGTAGTAGTAGTAGTAGTAGTAGTAGTAGTAGTAGTAGTAGTAGTAGTAGTAGTAGTAGTAGTAGTAGTAGTAGTAGTAGGTAGTAGTAGTAGGTAGTAGTAGTAGGTAGTAGTAGTAGGTAGTAGTAGTAGTAGTAGTAGTAGTAGTAGTAGTAGTAGTAGTAGTAGTAGTAGTAGTAGTAGTAGTAGTAGTAGTAGTAGTAGTAGTAGTAGTAGTAGTAGTAGTAGTAGTAGTAGTAGTAGTAGTAGTAGTAGTAGTAGTAGGTAGTAGTAGTAGTAGTAGTAGTAGGTAGTAGTAGTAGGTAGTAGTAGTAGGTAGTAGTAGTAGTAGTAGTAGTAGTAGTAGTAGTAGTAGTAGTAGTAGTAGTAGTAGTAGTAGTAGTAGTAGTAGTAGTAGGTAGTAGTAGAAGTAGTAGTAGAAGCAGCAGAAGCAGCATCGGGATTTAGTAGTAGTAACAGGAGAAGGAGCAGCAACAGTAGTAGTAGTAGTAGTAGCTCAGGATTTAGTTGGAAACTCATAGCAACTGTTATAGATTATATAAGTTTAACCTATAGTTTAGAAATATTAATTATAACATAAGGTTTGATTAATATAGCTGGTCCTAGAAATATTTTTTATTATAACCTAAGGTTTAGATAGAATTAATAAGAACGTGACACTTGTCACAAGCATGTTTGTTAAGGATTTATGTATTTTGGATGAATAATTTAATAAAGGATAAATGTAGAAGCTCTAGAACCTTCCAACAACTGTTAAGATCACGTTTTACTCAGTCAAATATGTTTAAACAAATTCAAAATATGCTGAAAGAGTGGAAAAACGAGTTTAATATATCAACGTATGTCGATATATCGCAGAAATAGAGGCCGATATGTCGCCTATGGAAGATACGAAAAATACCTCAACTTCGTATGAACTAAACCACGAAGGCTCAGGACATAGGTAGGGGCAATATATCGCCTAGGGGAGGTGATATATCGGCTCGTGGAGCTATTTTTGAAATTTTGAGGATTTAAATTAGAAATAGCCCTCAACCACCTGGACTTGCTCTTGAACGATATTGACCGAGTTCTGGGCATCTGTTGAAATGAAAATTAAAAAAATTTCAATTAATTTTTATTTATTTATTCATTTTTAAGGGGGTTACTTTCACTCCTTGAACTCTATAAATAGGACCTAGTAGTCAGCCATTTCATTCATCATTCAAGCAATCTTCAGAGCCTCCAAGCTGCGAAGTTTATTCTTGAGAGAAAACACTAGGGTCTAGGATTTAAAAGCTTATAAATCTAAGCTTTGTAAACACTAGGGAAGTAAGATAGAGTGACTTTTCGGTATCGAGGTGTAGATCAAAGTCATAGTCCATTCAAGGTATTCTTCTCCTCAAATTTAGTTCATCATAGTTCTTTTATTTTCTTCCATTTTTCTTTCAGAGCCTAACTTGATTTGATGACATCTTGGTTAGATATTTAAGTTCTTGAAACTTAAGGTTCTTGGGTAAGTTTCTACTTTGATGGTTTAGTTCTCTTTTTCATCTCCTTTTCTTTAGAAACTCATGGTTTTTACTGTTGGTTTTAGGAGTGTTCCAATCCCGTTATTGTCTCCATATCCCAGTTTTTGGTAAGGAAAATAGGTTAGATTATATGTGTTTATATGATGTGTTATGATATGTTTATATGTTATAGTATGTGTTATGAATATATGTATATGAATATGTTTTGTAGTCACTTGGGCCTTATAGTTGCTTAGATTGCAAACCCCAAGATTTTTATCATTATCGTGGTTTAGAGTTATGATTTACCCTATCTCGATTAGTAGACTGAAGACCTAGATGGGTTATCATATACTACCATGTGATCTAAGCTACCTCGATTAGTAGACTGAGGACCTAGATGGTTTTATCACGTGCTACGGTAATGAGTTAATGACCATTAATATTATAGTCCTATATGATATACATTTTTACGTCATATGTTTATAGTATATGTTTTATGATATAGTCTTATGATTTATTATATATATTTTTAGTATATTTTCCTTCCTGGGCATTAGGCTCATTCCTTTTAATTTAGATGGTGCAGGAAGATGAACTTGGAAGGTGGGACGGATTTGTGGCAACTTGGCATGTGTCTTGAGGATGGATGGATTGAATGGATTACTTGAAGATCGAAGATGACATTGTTTTCAAGGCTTTTTAATTTATGTTTTATGTATATCCGCACTTAGTATTTAAACAATTAGTTAAAGTTTATGTTTTATGTACTAAACAATGGATACCCATATCTTATTTTGTACTTCGTACCTTATTTTGGATTTTAAATGAAGTTCTATTATTTTATGTATTCTAAAATAGTAATTATGTTTAGTAGTTTTTAATGGTCTGTGGTCTAGAATTAGTCGGAGCATTACGGAATATCTAGGATTCTCCTAAGTGTTTATATGAATTTTTTTGCTGAAATCAATTGCATGTAAACTACTAAGTCTTAAATTAGTTAAAACATGGTAATTCACACCATAATAAAGGCAATAGTTTTTTTTTATAAGCCTTTAGGATAACAAACTTTATTTAAAAGGTGTTTTAGAAAAATTCGATGAATGTAATGAATAATTATTTAGATCACATTAATTGTAGAAAGAAGCTCTTGTATAATTATATAATATTTTTGTAATTAATTGCATTCATAGGGTTAGTAATACACTAGTAATTAATTTATAATTAATTGATTTCTTTAATGAACACATTTATTCTAAAATAGTAAGATGGAGAATGTTAACATCTCAATGTGATCTATGGTCCCCATTATTAGTACAACACCGTAAAATATGATTAGCGCCTCGAGGCGGCTTTGTTTTCATCCCCCTAAGGAAGGTATCTGGTCATATTAATACCAATGTTTGATTCTTATGAAGACACAATTGGTATTAAGTTAAGTCATAAATTTTGAAATAATGGGTTACACTTACAAAGATACAATTAAGCTTTTGTAGTGGTTAATTGTATCACGAACAAACCAGCAATACTTTATTTTTAAAATATAAAATATGAGTTATTTTAAGTTTTAAATAATAAATATAAGATTGTCTTATAAGCTCTCTGAAATTAACTTCACCGACCATAAGGCGACACTTTATTTGTTGGATAGTTTTATCGTGGAATAGTAAATGTTAAGTTTATGTGTTTTAATTATTACCTTCACACATCATATTTACTTTCCAAATTATTGATATTTATTTTCAAATTATAATATTATGGTATTTTATTTCTTTCAGTAACGTCGGAACAGTGGCAATCATATTACTACTTTACTATCACTTGAAAAACATAATGGTAATAATTTTATAAGATGGACATCAAATCTAAATTTGATGTTGATTTGTCAAAATAATAAATTTGTCCTAATTGAGGAATGTCCTGAAGAGCCCGCTGCTAGTGCCCCAAAAAACATTCGAGACAAATATGATGCCTGGATTCAATCCAATAATAAGGCTAAGTGTTACATGCTTGTGAGCATGAATGATGTTCTGAGAACAAGGCATGAACCCATGGAAACTGCTTTTGAGATAATGGAATCTATTCAGGCCATGTTTGGGCAGCAATCTGATCATAGTAGAAATGAGGATACTAGAACCTACATGACTACTAAGATGAAGAAGGGTGTTTCTGTGCGTGAACATGTCTTGAGCATGATTAACGTGATGCATGAAGCAAAAATACATGGGGCTTCCATTTAGGAGTGTACACAAGTAAGTATCATAATTGAATCTCACTCTTGCTTTCTCTACGTTCACAACCAACGATATTATGAGTAAGTTGGTGTTCAACATGACCTAGCTGTTGAATGAACTATAGATATTTGAGTCTCTTAACAAAACCATAATCAAAGAGGCAGAGGCGAATGTGACAGAGGAGAAACCTTCAAACTCTCATAATAAAATAAATAAGAGGAAAAAGAACAATGACAAGGACAACAGTAAGGGCAAGAAGTCCAAGAAAGGCATGAAGGCACCAAAAGACAAGGAGAATAAAAATAACTCTAAAAATAAGGAACCAAAGGGAAAGTTTTTATTGTGGAATTTAAGGTAACTAGAAGAGAAACTATAAAAGGTATCTCGCTGAGCTAAAAACGAAAGGTAAATTTGATTTGCTTGTACTTGAAGCTTGTATAGTGGAAGATGATAGTTCATCCTTGTTTTTAGATTCAAGATCCACTAATCATGTTGGTTCTTGTATGCAAATACTTGAGTCATTAAGGGAACTTACTGATGGCGAGGTGACTATGCGAGTTGGAAGTGGAGCACTCGTTTCAGCAAGAGCAATAAGGAATAGTCCGTTTATATTTTGGAAACAATATTCTTATTTTGAATAATGTTTATTTTATTCTTGGTTTTTTATTAAACTTAGTTTCTTTATCTATGTTGCATGAAAAATCTTTTGATATTTCTTTTGATAATAATGTGATTGTTATTTCAAAAAATGGTTTCAAAATTTGTGAAGCGAAACAAACAAACGAGTTGTATGTGTTCAAGCCTAATGAACGATCGCTAAATAACTCTGAATTATTTAAAGTGGCTAAAACAAAAGGTAACAAAAGAAAAAAGCTTTCAAATGAGGATGACACGTGTCTTTGGCATCTTCGACCAGGTCATATTGGTCTAGAGAGAATAAACTAGTTAACAAAAGATTGATCATTGGGAGAACTAGTTGTTGGAGCTCTTCCAGTTTGTGAATCTTGTCTAGAAGGAAAAATGAACAAACATCATTTCTCAGGGAAATGAAATAGACCTAAAGAACTTTTAGAGCTTGTACATAGCGATGTCTGTGGTCCAATCAACATACAAGGTTAAGGTGGTTATGAGTACTTCGTCACCTTCATTGAACATTACTCAAGATATGGTCATGTGGTCATGCTTACCTAATGGTTAGGACGTGAGAAACCTTTAGCAAGTTTCAAGACTTCAAAGTTGAGGTTGAGAAGTAGTTAGGTAAGACTCTTAAAACACTTCGATCAGATCGAGGTGATAAATATTTGGATTTAAAATTCAAATATTTCATGTTGGAGCATGGTATTCTAATTAAACTCATAACACTAGGATTGTCACAACAAAATGGTGTTTCAGAAAGAAGAAACAGGACTTTGTTGAACATGGTCAGGTCTATGTTAAGCTACTCTTCACTTCCTCTCTCATTATGGGGATATGCACTTCAAACAACGACTTACATTTTGAATGTAGTCCCATCTAAGACCATAAGTAAGACGCTCTGGAACTGCGGAATGGTAACAAACCTAGTTTGGGCTATTTCTGCATTTGGGGTTGTCCTGCTCATTTTTTTCCTAACTCAAGGAAACTTGATTCAAGGTCTGAAATGTACATTTTCATGGAATATGCTCCACAGACACGAGGTGGTTATTTCAATATTCCCAAGGACCGAAAGGTATTTGTTTCCACAAATGCAACCTTCCTTGAACATGACTATATGACTAACTATACACCTAGGAGCAAGGTAGTTTTGGAAGAACTTTGAGTTGATAAAATTCCATCACCTTCATCATCATCATTAAACAATAAAAGAAAAACCGAGGAAACCACTGTTCTTCAAAAGGAAACCCCAGTCCAGTGTCGTAGTGGGAGGATTGTGAGACAACATGTTCGCTATGCAATATGAGGAACATGTCCTTGTTTCTGACATAGACAAGGACAACCCATTGAACTTTAAGAAGTAAATGGAGGATACTGAAAAGAAAAAGTTGCAGGAGGCCATGAACCAATAAATGGAATCAATGTATTCAAATTCTATCTGGGAACTTGTAGACCCACTTGAAGATGTCAGACCCATTAGGTGCAAATGGATCTTCAAGAAGAAAAGAGGTGTAGATGGGAAAGTAAAGACTTTCAAAGCAAGTATGGTAGCCAAATTTTACACACAAATAAAGGGTGTTGATTTTGAAGAAGTATTTTCTCCTGTGTCCATGGTAAATACCATACGCATCCTCTTATCCATAGTTTCCGCCTATGATTATGAAATATGGCAGTTGGACGTCAAGACAACTTTCCTTAATGGTTATCTTGATGAAAGTATCTATATGGTACAACCAGAATGGTTCCTTATTGAGTTGAAGAAAACGTCTAGATCTTGGAATATCACCTTTGATGAGACAATTAAAATTTATGGCTTCGAAAAGAAAGTCGACGAATCATGTGTGTGTAAATATGTCAAAGGTAAAGTGGTGGTTTTCTTAGTTCTTTACGTGGATGACATTCTCCTCATTGGCCACGATGTAGAGACATTATCAAATGTGTAGAAGTGGTTAGCTAAAAAGTTATAAATGAAATATTTGGGTGAAGCGAGCTATGTTCTAGGAATCCAAATCCGAAAAGATAGGAAGAACAAACTCTTGGAACTTTCTCAAGCTAACTATACACATAAGGTGCTTGAAAGGTTCTCTATGGAGAATTCCTATAAATGTCAGTTACCGACCAGACATGCAATTACTCTTTCCAAAGAGCAATGTCCAATGACACCTCAGGAAGAAGAGGAGATGAGAAAGTATTCCTATGCTCTAGCAGTTTGGAGTCTAATGTATGTAATGTTGTGTACTAGGCCCTACTCATGCTATGAAGTGGGGATTGTAAGTCGTTATCAATCAAACCCTTGTTTGGAATACTGGTTTGTAGTAAAGCACAGTCTCATCTATCTTCAGAGAACGAGCGATTATATTCTTGTATATTCAAGGGGTGAGTTAAACCCTACTTGATACACTGATTCTGATTTCCAATCTGACAAAGACAATCATAAGTCGAATTCTAGGTCAGTTTTAACTCTTGATGGAGGAGCGGTACTCTGGGGAAGTATTAAAAAATCTAGCATTGCAGATTCAACCATGGAAGTCGAGTTTATAACGGCTTGTGAAGCAGCTACCGAAGCGATTTGACTTAGAAAGTTCTACACTAATTTGAAAGAAATTCCAGATATGGAAAAGCCTCTTATGCTATACTGTGACAACAGTGGAGCAGTAGCTAACTCTAAGGAACCTAGAATCGATATGAGAGGTAAGCATATAGAAAGGAAATACCATATAGTAACAGAAATTTTGCACCGAGGTGATGTGACAATTATGAAGATATTGTCAAAATAAAACCTGGCAGACCCGTTTACCAAGAAACTTCTTGCAAAGTCATCTATGGGTCATGTACGCTAAAAGCATATAAAAAGACATTTTATTGATTTAAATAAAAGAACAATTTTATTATATTTTAATGTTACAATTATTGTTTGATGAATATGTATAAATATTGGAAAATTCAATATTCATTTATGAGGATAAGATCGTGTATTAGTAAAAGATAATTAAGATCATATACAATGAATAAAATAGTCAGTGACATATTAAAGTATGAAATCTTGAATGAATAGTTACTTGTACAGATTACTAAGCATACAGGATGCAAGTATTCTAGATTCAGATTACTGATGTGGATAGACATCTTCGTAAATCTTCTGTATATAATAGTGATTATATATGATCGGACCGATATGAATTAACTATCTTTATAAACTTACCATTTGCCATAAACATTTAATTCTTATCATTTGTAGATCAGTCTAAATCCTGAGTGATCATGAACTCATATTTGTGTTTATTGGATCTTTTGATTCATTTGTTAAGGTCTCTTTATATAATAAGGCTTATGACTTTTTTTGGAGATTCAATATCATGAATGGCTGGGAACATGAATTTACAATAATAGAATCCATGCTTTCTTGACAGATCGAATAATGTTTCCCTTAAGGGTTAATTTTGGAATTGAATAGTTATGGAGCTCAAATCTATAAGATGGTTATTGATTAATTATTCACTAGTGAATTAATGATACTTAAGGAACAAGAGGTAATTAGAAGGGTAAAACGGTAATTTTTATCAGCTCTAATTAATGAACCAATAAATGGAGGACAAAACTATATATATTGATTATATGAATGGACTGAGATAGAAAAATCTATAAATATAATTCTATAAATACTTAGAGAGAAATTCCATAATTATAGTGGAGTAATCATGGAATTAATAAATAAGATTATTGAATTAAAGAGTTTAATTAATAAGCTAGTTTATTGGTACATCGTATTATAGGTCCATGGTCCCCAGGTCGCCTTTGTCCTACTTGAGAAGGACTAAATTGCAAAGGAATTAATTTTTCATGGCAAGGAAATAATTATGTTATAATTATGGGCAATTGATTAATTGTGAATTAATTATTTAACTATATAGTTTTCATTTGAAAAACACTCTATTAAAATAAATATTAATCATGTTTGGATTAATATTTGGGAGAGTTTAATTATTATCTTATTGTAAGATAATTATTTAAAACTTATAGTTTTTTTAGATAATGTTAATTTTGAATTAATTGATATTTATTTTGGGATAAATATCTTGTCTTAAAATTAATTAAACAAACAAATGAGAAAGTTAGGAATAGAATAGACTGTCAATCGTGTAACAACCCTCAAAACGTACAAGACCAAAACACATGGAAATCTAAACTTTTACATTAAATAATTGTACCAGAAATCTATATAAAAAAAACTTTTAAAAAGGTCGTGTGCACACACTTTTAGTTTAATAAATAGAAATACAACTACTCTTCCACAGAGTTATAACAAAACAATTATCCCAAAATAAATAACAAACTTCCAACATTTTATTTTCAAAATGGTGATCCATCAAAATCCTCCCCAGTTCAGGCCACATGTACATATCCACAAGCAGACTCTAGCGCTCACTACTCCACTTTGTTTTTGCATGTACCTATAACATGAAACAACTAGGTAAGCGAAAGCGCTTAATAAGAATAGCCTTACACACAAGTATACTAAACCCAGTAACGGATTGACCTAAGGTAGTTATCACTACTGGTCATTAGGGTATAGGATAAGTTCCAACCCTATCATACAATTCTCAAACAATAACCAAATCAGAATCAAATACTTTGATTGTACCTAACAACCAACGTTACACATATCATGATAACCTGCACTCAGAAAATCCAAGAACATTCAAGATATATATATAATTACAAAATTAAATCAACTCAACAAACATAAAGGATCCTGGCTCAAATCCGAATTCCCTCTTAAAGTCTTGGCTCGAACTCGGACTATCTTACCATGTCCAGGCTCTAACCCGAACTTTATCTTACCATGTCGTGGCTCCAACCCGGACTATATTTTACCATGTTCTGGCTCCAACCCAGACTATATTTTATCAGGTCCTGGCTCAAACCCGGACTATATTTTACCATGTCCTGGTTCCAATCCAAACTATATTTTATCATGTCCTGGCTTCAACCCGGACTATATTTTACCATGTCCTGGCTCCAACCCGGACTATATTTTACCATGTCCTTGCTCCAACCTGGACTATATTACCATGTCCTGGCTCAAACCCGAATTACATATTACCATGTCCTGGCTCCGACCTAGACTCACTTACCATTTAGCCGCAGAATGCATAAGCATTGTAAAAGTAGGCATTAAGCACACCCTGGTCTTAACGACCCAAACAAAACTAGTGTAATCTATTGCTACAAGCACACACTAGTATATTCATGTTCTAGCCAAGAATGAGAAAGGCTAACTTACTTGGAGTCCTTTGCTCCCAGCTGGATCCTTAACACCGCTATTCATTTTCCCTTACGCGGTCACAATAATTAATACAGTATACTAAGATTAAACTATGGTATAATATTAAAGCAAATATTCTATGACAGCTACAAGCAATAAAGTTCTCTTGAAGACTCTATACTATAGCCTCTTATACACCTTAAAGTGTATATAAGACCAGATTTCATTTCAGTCTTTACAGTATCATGAGAAAATCGGCCTCACCGCAACATGCTCTCCCTGTCGTGCATCTTAATATTCTTTAACTAAAGAACTCTCTTATAATATAACTTGTATTTTGGTTTTAGGAAAAGGAGTTTTGCTGAACTAATAACTTTAGAAAAATACCAACTTGTCCTCATCTTACGAAAGTTTACCATTTTTTATCATTTACCAAAATACCACTTTTTGACCTTTTACAAATGATATCCTACAATGTTATCCCATTCTCTTAAAGGTTCTACAAAACCCAAAGTCCCATATTTACCATTTATATCCATAACGTAGGATCTCTTTTTATGTTATTTTTTTAAAGAAGGGAAATTGGACCCTTAACTTATAAAATGGTAAAAATAAAATTTTCAATTAACTCAAGCTGATTTGGGATTGATTGAATCTCCAAATCCTTAGTTATCTTTGCAAAGGATTATTTCTTCTCATTTCCAAAACATTACTTCCACTATTTACTTTAAAGTGCTAAAGTTTACTTTTTTAAACTTTTACCCTAAGTTGAATTTCTGGAAAAAACCCTTAAACTATCGATCACGTATTCTGTGTCATAAGGACGGGAACTAGGCAAAAGCCTCGCGTCAAAAATTATTTTAGGTTAAGAGAGCTAACCTCCCAAAAATCATTTTTCGTTAAGTTTTGAATTTCCTACTTTTCAGTTTTTTGGGAAAAATTAGAAAAATCATTTCTCTTAAACTGTGACACATTTTTCTATAAAATTTGAAAATATTCCTTATAAACATCATAGATAATTCCCCTCAAGATTTCATAATTTTTGGGATAGAAAAACTAATTCAAATATTTAAAACAATCTGAGCACTGCCACCTAGCAAGAAGTTTTTCGCAGATTTTATGATAACTTTGAAAAAAAAATTATCCTATACCGAAGCTCAGTTATTTCTGAAAAATTTCAGGGATTTTTATAAATGTCTAAATTAGCTTTCTTAAAAATTTCATCATTTTTGGAGAAATAAACCCATCAAAATATTTAAAGAAATCTTGCAAGTGCTTGCTGCCCAGAAGTTTTGTCTCCAAATTTTAGGGAAAACTTTGAAAAATTATATCTCCTATACCATAATACATTTTCCTCTAAAACTTTACAATGACCCTTATACATGTTTAAACTAACACACTTACAAATTTTATAGCTTTTTGATTAGTAAAACCCGTTCAAAAGTCAAAACAATCTGGGCAGTGCATGCTGCCCAGAAATTTTTCAGATTTACATTACAATGCCAAAACGTGCAAAACTTGGGTTTAAAAGTACCTTTTTATGATTTTCCGGAGCCTATCATCAAGTACTCATAATGAATTATGAAACTACACAAATATTTTTCATAAATAGAGAGAGTGGAGTGCGATCTGACCCATTGGAATCAAGACCACGAAATTTTGGCAGAATGCATTTTCACTCACACTCAACACAACAAGCTTTCTAGCATAAACCCTAACCAGATGCATTCACGAAAATCATCATACCAAACAATCTCAACCTTAAGCATAAAAATAAGCTCAAAAACTATTGAAATACCCTATACAGCCAGATCTACAATAATTACCACAAAACATAAAGAAAACAACCATATATTCTACCTTTTGAAGCCCTAGGTTGGAGATGTATTCCTTAGCTCTTCAAAACCTTCCCTTAGTGCTCTAAAATATGAAAACCGAGCCCCGTTTCCCACATGCAGATTTTTAAGAAATGATTAGGGTAGAAAGAAACTAGATGAGGGATAAGAACATGCAAGCTTACAAAAACTCTTACCTTGCTTTATATGATCAGAATGGTGCTCAACTTTGAGATCCAACTAGTATGGCTTCTCTTGAACCATAGAACACAAGAACAAGGCCATGCATGGATTTTAGATCACATGCATTCACAAGGAACCCTGGGGTTTCGGGTTAGAAGAAGAAGGAGAAAGAATAAATCAAAAGAGAGGATTTCACTTACCTTGAGCTTGGTCTTGCTTAGGGTGGTACACTAGCTTCAATGGAGTCTTTTCTTGAGAAAGAATAAGAGAGGGATGAAATGAGAGGGAGAGAGCCTCTGATTTTTCTCTCTTTTCAGAGTTATAAAAATGAAAAGGGAAGGGGAAGAAAGGGTACCTCAGTTTTGGGGGAAAATGGAAGTGAAAAATTGTTTTGAGAAAAAAAAACGATGATTAAACCCTTAACTTGTGAATGGGCAAGACTCTTCCTATTCTCTAATTCTCATTCCTAAGCCCGATTGATTGGAATTCAAACCTCAATTAATTTTTCTTAAACTTATTGGCTCGACTATAAAGTCTCAATTGACATAAAAAATTAATATTTTTATGCCGTAGTATTTCTTTTATATTTAATCCGAGATTATTCTCCCATTATGATTTATTCCTTGGTCTGAGACCAATCTTTCTTTGCATAAAGCTAGATCCTTTAACAGATCATTACAACGGCAATAATATTCACTAATCATCTCAAGTTCATATAATATCATTTATCAAAATAATATTTCACACAATTCTTCGCCAGCTCCATTAGGCTACTAACGAATGTTCAAAACTTAGGATGTTACAACTCGCCACTCACACCCCTATCCCTGAGATTTGAATATTGAATTTCAATGTAATTTTTTTATTTAATTATCATTTAAATTAAATAATTAAATTGGTTGTAACTAATCAATTTTATTTTAATTAAATAAAGATTAATTAGAATAGTTTAATTATATTTATAAACATGAAAAGAAGAGATTATTTTCTAATTGAGATTGTTTCTAGGTTGTCAGACTCTCTGAAAGAAAGAAACAATAAAATTTTCTAAACCTGAAATTCTAGAAGTTTCCATAACCTCTCTCTTCTCAAACCTCTCTAAATCTCATGTGCTGAGTACATCTAGAGAGCCTAAACTCAATATGTGAAATCTACATGCCCACACATGTCTTGTGTGTTAGAGGAACTACTTGGAAGGCTAAGGTGTTAGCTTTCATAAGGATAGGAAGATCATTGATTTTAGTAAAAGACTCAAGAATACTTGATAAGCTACGAGAGGTAATCTTTATTCCTTATATGTGTTATTTAATATGTCTATAAATGTATGATCCTCACTTGTATTAATGATTTTTATAAATCCTCTTCCTATATATTTCGGTGCCTATTTTGATATTTTTCTAATTTAATGCAAACATAAGTCTCCTTTTTAAAACTCTGGAAATTGTTTTCTGCTTAATTAATTTAATAATTGAATTAAATTCAAACTTCAAAATTAAATAATTAAACAATGTAAATTATTAAAATTAATTAAATAAATAAAAATATTCCATACTGAGTCATGGGACTTGTTACACACTAGTTATAGTGCAAGACACATGTCCATTTTCAGGGCACATGTCCAACCTTTTTATTTATTTGTTTATTTAATAATGTATTTATTTTTAAATGAAAAAATATCTTAAAACTAATAACCAACCTTATCAGATTTATTTTTCACATCTTTTACATAAATAAAAAACTAATGAATTTTAAATTAATTATTTTTATTATTTATAAATTTAAAAAATAATTATTATTATTTGATAACAATTTTCAAACATTATAATTAATTAATTTCAAAAATTAATAATTAATTATTCTCAATTACATATTTTCCGTGAAGAACAAATTTCTTCCAAATATATCATTTCACTAATTTATCCTGGTTTTAGCTCTTACCTTGAATAGTGTTGATAGAGCCACATTGGGGACCTATGGACCTATAATTTCAAGCCCCAATAAATTTTGGATTATTAATTAAATATCTTTAATATAATAACCTTGATTTATTAATCTGAATATTATTCCACTAAAAATATGAAATTGCACTCTTGCAAATATAGACATTTATTTACAGAGTACTTTTTAAAGATAAAAAACGTCCATCGATTTAATTATTACATACAATTCAATCATCTATTAATAGTTGATAATTGGAGGAATAAGATGATCATTTCACATCATTAATTCTTTTATGTTTCCTTAAGTACCATTAACTTTACTAGTGAAGGTTAATTCATAAAGTGATTTATCAATTTGAGCTCAATAACCTTTCAGTTCCAAAAGCTAACCGTTAAGGGAACCATTATTCTATTTCTCTCGGAAAGGTATAGATTTCATATTTGTATACTATGTCCCCAGCCACTTACATCAATGAATCCTCAAAATAAAAGTTTTTATCCTGATCATTTTAACAAACTATAATGAGTGAATTGAATGACTCAAATGACATAGTCATGAGTTCATAGTAACTTCAAGATTAAGATCAACTTGTATATGATCATCTTAATGATATGTTTAATTTACACTTATAAAAAAAGTTATTTAACTAAGTATTAATAACATATGAGGTCCAGCTCTTGTATAACCACATTATACAAAGTACCTCCACTAAGATGTCCAACTATATCAGTATTCTGGATCTAGATGACATGAACTCATAATACTAGTGAACCGCACTAATAGTATTTAATCCAAAGATTCCATGTAACTTTGTTTTACCGTGAACTATTTAAATTTTTTCCCTATAATCTTAATCATCTCATACCAATACAAGATTGTAGTGACAATAGCGAATTTTGGAATTTTATGATATTCATGTAATATTTTTCAAATAATAATAACAAACAATCAATATATGTAAAAATTAATTTCATAAAAATATTTTCTAATACATATGCTTTCAAGGGTACCATTCCTAACAATTTCCACACCTCAAAGAACAACACTCTACTTGTTCTTGGGTCATGGACCTTGGATTGGCCTATTACATGATAGAAATTCCCTCACCCTTTAAATTTTTCCATAGGAACTTCGAGTATCTTTCCCTTTTACCATGGAGGGAGCTAGTATGTCCTGCACATGCCAGTGAGCCATATATGGTTCTTGCGCATAGATGGTTCTTCTCGTGCGTTTAAGGCACGAAGAGGGGCCTTCTCGCTTGTGAGCCTGGACATGCACTATTTTATCTGGTATTCCTCTTCGAGCATTTTCAACACCTATTCGATCTTCCTTCTTTTTTATCATCAGCTTGATGGTTCAAGCATTTGGATTGCAAAAGTCTCAGGGGAGGTATCAGTGCTTTATCTTCAAGTCATTTTCTCTAATGGGTAACTTGTTAGGGTTGATGCCCTAAAAGCATGTGTAAAGACATTTTATTTATTGAATTTAATAAAAGTACATTTTTTTTATAATCCATTATTTAAATTATCAATGAATATTTTATATAAATATCAAAAAAATTCATATTCATTAATGAGAGTATTATCTTGTATTATATGAGAGGACCATGATCATTAATAATGAATATAACAGTGAGCAACAAATCAATGACAAACGGTAAGTTTATAAAGAAATTAATTCACATCGGCTCTATCATATATAATCATAAATTATATAAAGTACATTTACCAAGATGTCTATCTACATCAGTAATACAAATCTAGATCACTTGCATCCAACTATATGCTTAGTAAACCGTACTAGCAACCATTGATTATAGATTCCATACTTTAATATGTTGTTGACTATTTGATTCATTATACATGTTCTTAAATCTCTCGTACGCATACAAGATCATAAATGAATATGGAATTTTCTGATATTTATGTATTAATTATTCAACAATAATTTCAATAATCAAATATAATAAAATTATACTTTTATTTAAATCAAGAAAAATGTCTTTTCACATGCTTTTAGGGCACCAACCCTAACATATATCATCAACATATTTACAAACTTATCATCAACATAAGCACTTGTCCACACTATTGTGTCTAAACCAATCAGAAACAATTTCTTCATCAAACATCTCATGCCATTGTTTTGGTGCTTGTTTTAAACCATATAATGATTTAACAAGTCTACACATCGTATGTTCATTTCCTCTTAGAACAAAACTTTTTGGTTGTTCAATGTAAACCTCCTCATCGAGATTACCATTTAGACATCCATTTGATGAACATATAGGTTGAGTATTCATGATAAGGAATCAACATTCTTATTGAAGTTGTCCTTGCTATCAGTGCATAGGTATTAAAATAAACTATGCCTTCCTTCTATCTAAACCATTTCGCTACCAAGCTTGCCCTGAAAGCTTGGATGATTCCATTTGTGTGATATTTTCTTTGAAATACACACTTGTGGTTAGAAATAATTCAATCCACTCATCATTTATTGCCTCTTTCCAAAATGTGGAGTCCATTTTAGGATCATCCTATACTTGAAGTGCCATTGGTTACTACCAACTGTCTCCCTTGTGATTTCCCTGGACTAAGTAAAGAGTTTCCACTGAGTTTTTATCTTGTGATCCATTTTCTTTAAGCCTTTGGCTTCTTCTAGGTAATAGTGGTTGCTTTACAACCCTTAAAGGTAATTCCTCTTGAGTTCCTTCGAATGAGATCGGTTCTTGAGGTTTGTTGTCACTATATAACGAATTCTCAAAGAACTCAACTTCTCTTGATTGAATTATGAAATTAGGCTCCAAGTGTAACAACCTATAGGCCTTGTTATTTGATGCATAGCCTACAAAAACACACTTAACAAACCTTGTACCCAACTTGGTCCTTTTAGGCTCTGTGCTCTTGCAATAGGCAAGGCACCTGTTGTAAAAAATCTAGTATGCAAGTATACACAATCGTTAACCAAGTAATATAATGAAAATAGAGTGTCGAACTCACAAGGATTTTTTACTAGGTACCACAAATTAATTCTTATTTCTAATTGGTCTAATGAAAATCAAGTTGCAGAAAGTAATTAAGCTAAATTAAAATGCAATGAACTTCAAGAAATTAGAAGAACTCAAAACAATTTTAAAGAATAATTGAATGGATTAGATACAGAGCACTTAATTTCCTCAATTTTCCAGTCTATGTTTCTCTAACACAATTTTCAGAATTCCTATCTCTATTGTGATAGAGGATATACAATTGCAAATTATATTCTTATTAGGATATATAACTCTTTACTATATGCGTACTTCCTATATTTCTAAGGTATATTTAACATATATCTTCCACTAATCATACAATCCTTAAGCTACAAAATCATACAGGTACTGTCATCCAATAACGAATTTGTAATTATTTAACTAAAGCATAATTGACCCTCACTTTTTAGATTTTAGGTTAAACTCATATAAATCATGTAATTGGAGGCCAATCAATCACAATCATTACGCAAGAATTTAATAAATCACAACATTGGTAGGAGATTCATAGAAATTGATTAGATAATCATAGAGTTTCACGAAGAACCCATTAATAACCTAATAGAAAGACTAGTTCATACTACACATAATGAAATCACTATAATTAAGTTTAAAAATCACTATTGCAAAAAATAAGAATGGATGAATCTTGATTCTTCAATATTTAGCCTCCAAAAATTATAATTTTCAGTCTTCTTAGGTTTAAAAGTCCCTAAATTTAAAAAAAATATGTGGTTTATATAGTGTCCCAAAATGTTTTGTGTGAAATCCTACTTCTGCCCTTGCTATAACACACTTTCTTTACATCCACGGAAAAGAGCGTTGTGGCTCTACTTCGAATGGCAAATTGGGATCTCTCTCTACCATAGCTAGGCACCGAGACTCTAAAGGTGAGTACCGTGGCACGAATTCCAGAGTTTCGACTCTCTAGTGTTCCCAGGCATTCGCTCCTTTTTGTTTACCATAGCTCGGCATCTTTAAAAGGTGAGCACTGCAGCTCAAAATCCAATTTCACCGATCTCTAATTTCTGAGCCTGAGAACCTAGCAAATCACCAAAATTGCTCCCTTAGAGATCTCTTTAATGCATTTTATTGAACGATAGTACTTTGGACTCAAAATTGCACGATTTCTCCACAATCCTCTCCATTCCCTTAGTTCGCACATAATCCTAAAATCATTAGCAAAAGCAAGTGCAATACTGCACAAAACATGACTTAAAAGACTTAAATACTCCCTAAAACAAGCTCTAAATCACTACGAAAGCTAACCTGACGGCACTCCCACACTTTGAGATACCCTAGGTTGGGTCTCTTTCCTTTCCATATATCATATGAAAAAATATTCTTCTTCTTTAAAGGAATCCAGTTTTGAATATGACAAACGGATAGCATGACTTCTCCCCATAATTCAAAACTCAAATTTGCATGTAATAAGATAGCATTTATCATTTCAACAAATATTCTATTTTTTCTTTCTGCTATACCATTTTGTTGGGGGGCATAGAGGGTTGTACATTCATGTATTATACCATGCATTTCACAAAACAAATTGAATTCATTGGAAAAGTATTCACCGCTCCTATCACATCTTATTACTTTGATTTTCTTTTCCAATGGATTTTCAACTTCGACTATATAGATTTTAAACATGCTAAAAGCTACATCCTTGTTCTTAAGCAAGTAAACATATGTAAATCGAGAACAATCATCAATAATGGTAATAAAGTACCTATGTCCATCCTTATTTATTATTCAATTCAATTCACATAAATCACAATGTATCACATCTAACAAGTTAGTCTCTCTTTCAACACTAGGATAAGGTTTCTTTATCATCTTAGATTGAACACATAGTTCACATTTATCATGTTGAATGTCATTGAATACAATTAAACCATGTTTAATAACTCTTTTAATTGTACTATAACCTATATGAGCAAGTCTATTATGCCACAAAGTAATAAAATTAAAGCGAAGCATATAGCATGAATATGTAAATGCAATATTGTGAAAGTTGGAGTCTTAAGCACACAACTCTATCATGCCATCACAAATATACCTTTTTGCCACAAAGTAGTTACCCTTGGAAAAAATCAGCTTACTGGACTCGAAAGCTGCTTTGATGCCCAGTTTTCTTAACAAGTTTTCACTTACAAACTTCAACCTTGTGGATGTCAAAACTTCGCGTTTACAAAGGCCCAATGTGGATGCCAAAAATTTAACATGCGCCCAAGACGGCCTCCTTGTTACCCACACCCCACAAGGCCAAAAAGTGAGACCCTCACCTTAAACTACAAGAAAAAACAATATTCATAACATACTAAATGGCACATTATTACAAAAATGCTATAGTATTAACTAAAAAAAAGGCGCTCATTTTATTTGGTTATCCTGCCAAATCTATTACCAGAAAAAAGAGCTCAGCAAAACCCAAAAACAAGAGAACCAGAGAGTGCTCAAACCACACCACACAAACCTCTTTCTTCTCTCACGATACGGCCACCCACCCTCTTCCTAACAATTCTCTCTAGGTCTGTCACTCTCATTTCATCAATTCTCTCCAGCCTCCACAAGAGAGTGTTCAAACCACACGATGTTGTTCTCTTCCACTAGCGGTCTGATCGGTCTAATCCAACCTCACGAAGTCGCTCTCCACCCCATCGACTCGACTTAGCAAACATCAAAGGTAGTCTTTCTTATCCCGACCTCACTCTGGTAATGGTGGCCTGCAATTTTGATTCATTATATATATATATATATATATATTAGGGTTTCTTTTATCTTCTATGTAAATCACATTTCTCTTACACGGCATTATTTCTCCAAAAAAATTTCATATCTAAATTCTCAATCGTCCACCCCTGGTCTCTTTTCCTCTATCTCCCTCACTTCTGAACTATCTCTATCTCGAAGTTCTCCTGACTCCACTCCTCTGTCCATCTCGTCATCATCCTCACTAGGTCTATGGCACCCTCTATCTTGGAGGTACTCTTGTTCGGCTTTGGTGTGCATCGCATTGTCTCCGATGGTGGCGTGTTCTATTTTAGACAGGGTAATTGTATATTTACTCTTCCTGTCAAGGGTTTGATGTTTGTTTTTTTTTTACTCATGGAAAAGGTTAAGGGGTTTGCGTTTGTATTTTTGTGCATGATTTGATCTGTTTTTGTTGTTCTTAATCAAGCTAGCCCTTATCATGATTTTGTAAATATGAGTATGCTTATTTTTTTTTAAATTTTTTTTTGGTTTTCTTTGTATATGTGTTAGTTGTGGTTGTTTGTGTTTTCGTACAATGGATAAGTTTTTTGGTGTTTTGGATCATATGGGTTATTCATTTGAGTTTAATTTGGTTTTGGTAGAGGTTAAGTGCATTTTTTTTTTGCTTGTTTGTTTCTCTACTTATATTAATCCCAAATTCTTTGACTGATTATAAGTTTTATTAAATTCAAACTGGTTGTTTTGTTGTAGAAGGATTTCATCTTTCAGGTCTTTTAAGTGTAGTTAAGTTATAAACTCTCTACATATTTCTAAATCTAAATATAATACACTGTGTTGACTTTAGTTTTCTGTGTTTATGTAAATGACAATTAGTTTTTCATCTCTGTTTCTTTAAACATATGCAGCTATTTAGCTTTTGCATGAATACTAATTTGAATCTTGCTTATGACTGATCTAATATTAATATGATATAGGCTATTAATCCAACATTTCCTGAAAGTGAAATTATTCTCAGAATTTCTGGTTTAGGAGTTGGTTTTTCTTTTTTTTGGTTTTTTTTACTGATGAGAGGATTGATGATGCAATAATTTTTCTGTATTTGTAATGTGTTTGTGAATGCGAAAGGTTGTTTATTGTAAAATGCCCTTAACTAGTACTTAATAAAACATTCACATTTTCATTGGTCTATAAAAGAAAGCCACTTATTATAAAGGTTTTAGTGGGGTCTTGCTTAAAACATGTAAGTTGGGCACAATAGTTTTAAAAGAAAATACCAGTTTTTATGCAAAGTTTTAAAACAACCAATAATTCAAGTCCCATTGATAAGTTAAAATAAAAAAGTCTCATAAAACATAACATTATTAAAAATGGCATTTTTAATTGATCATTTTTCGTCCATAGGATGCCCCCACGCCATACACACCAGGATGATAGAACTCCCTACATCACCACGCGTGCCACAGAGAAAACGTATTTGCTACCTGGAAGGGAAAGTAAGGGGGTGAGCTAAAAGCCCAGTAAGGAAGTACAAACAACAAGCAAGTAAGAATACAACAATATACAAACACTATCATTCATCTTTATCAATCATAGCATCATCATAAAATTGGCATCAATATCATAAACATAAACATAATGCCATCGTCATATCATAAACATCATAACATCATAACAAAATCATAAACATCACCAAACATCATAAAATAATCATAAACATCATTAGACATCATAACACATTCATAAACAATTCCTTGTGAACCTAGCCCGCTAACTTGTCCATGCCACTCTTTGAGGTAAACAAGAGTCTCTGGTCCTTGAATAACCACGGGGCGTCCGCCCTGGAGTTACGTCTTCATATCCTTAGTAACTCGAGTTACGTCTTCTTATCCTTAGCAACTCATTTTGATGTGTCGCATACATCACGCTAACATCCATTCATATCATACAACATTCATACAAGCCAACATATCATCACATTATTGCATTCATAATTTATAAAATTTCATTCACACAACAGTCTTGCCATTCATAATATAACATTCATAAATTCTATCTAACTTCCTTACCTCAGGTCCAAGCTAAGTAAACCAACAACTTCTCAACGAGCCTATACCATAATCAAAACGACATTCCTTAGCTTCACATAATTACTATTTTGCCCTTTCATATAACTCATGTGTCCATGGGCCATGCACACATGGTGAGAGTTACACACAACATACAAATATGCTTAGTTACACATAAGGTCATTGTTATCCCCGTTTCCTGCATGGGCTCGGGGCCTTCATCCAGGCCCATTGTCAGGGGTCATGTAAGCATGCGGACCCGGCCCAAGAACTCTTGGTACGGAAAGTGTCCGAGAGGGGTATGGACCGGGGGTGCACGTCTGGGCCCATTTGAGGGGTCCGGTATGGACCTCTGGGCCCCGTACTTCGGGACGGTCGTCCGGGGTGATGTACAGATCATTCGGATCCCCCCATAACCTGCGCGTCCAGGTCCTGGACCCTGGTACGGTCTGGGCCTGTGGTAAATGAAGAGGGACAAAGGTAAACGGACCCGGATCACCTCATCCCCGGTTGGAGGGGCCATGCGTCCTGGACCCTGAAGCCGCCCCACTCCGCGTGGGCGCTGTCCCCACTTTTCACCTGCAGAAAAGGCCACCTCGGGATTGCGCGCCGTTGTTTCAGGTCTGCGCTGCCAAGTATTCTGACTGGTCTTGTCTCCTGAATCTGCCCCGTAACTCGAAATGTCCAGACCAAAAGCACCGTTTTGTCGGGCGAGATATAGCTCTTGAGTCAACTTATTGGGCCTTAGCTGGTCTGGAATACATATATTTTGTATCTTTTGTATTGGGCTTCCACTAGAAAGGTCAAGAATATCCATATCTCCGATGGGCCCGAGACGTACCCGGCCCAGGCCCAGTGTTCCCATAATCCTATAAATATAAGTTACAGAACACTGTAAAAAGGATCTCTCTCCATCTAAGATACAGTAACCCTGTCAAAATATAGAGAAAAACTCCATTGTAAAAGGTTGTTCAAGCTCTAATATTACAGACTCGTGGACTAAGGCTAGTTAACGCCCCAACCACGTAAAAACCATGTGTTAATCTTCAGCTTTCATTACAATTATCCTTAAATAACATATATAAATATAGTTACCGAAAATCTCGGTTAACAGTTTGGTGCTTTCATTGAGAGCTGAAGGAAGCTAGTGCTAACGTCAAGCCTTTATTACAATGGTGAACACTCGACACACCACCTTCGACCCCAGCAATCCAGAGCAGGGAAACAGAGACCTGCTGCCTTCACAGCATATTCCGCAGGATCTACACGAGAGTGCGCCTCCCCAAACATCTCACCATGGCGAGTCACAGGACTACAAGGGTGGGACAGAGTACGAAGAGGAGAACGAGGAGGAGTATTATGAAGAGGAAAATGAAGGGGAGTACCACGATGAAGCAGCAGATCCCGAGACCCCCGAAGGAGAGCCCGACCAGCACGACTTGGAGATGAGCAGACTAAGGCAGCAAGTCCTGGATCAGGAAGCCAGGATCGCTGAGCAAGCGGAGGCACATCGACTGATGCAAGAGTCTCTCCAAGCACTGCAGGCGCTCATGGCCGCGCAGGGTACGGCAGCCAATCCCGCAACTGGCCCACTTCCGGAAGCACAGCAGCCTGCTCCGCAAGGGCGAGCCGGGGTCCCCGAAGGAGCCGGCCCGGCCCCTCCCCCGGAGCCTTTTCCTGAGCCAGCTCCAGGGAACCCGGGAAGGGAGAGAGAGAAGGCCGATGGAAAGACCCAAGAAAAGACCACCCCCGTCGCAAAAGCTGGGACCCGTTCCTGGCCGCTCCCTAGGAAAGAGAAGGTGCGCCCCGTCCTAGGACGTGGCCACATGATCGATCCGCAGGGGACGCGGCCACGGAACGCACAGCCCCGGCACGCCCCAGGGTGAGACGGGCGGGAAGGATCTCTACACCCGAGTGCCTCGGTTAACAAGAATTGTCGGGAACGGCCCCATCGCGAGGAACGTCATGCACTCAGTTCAGGGGACGACACTTCCCGGATAGACTTGCGCGATGGACTGAACGCTCGGAAGGATCGGGCCCGAAAAAAAAGATCCTCCCCCGAGATGGCGACCTCAGGAACAACATCAACGACAGGAGGAACGAGAGAATCCCCTTGGAGGATGGTACGGCCAGACAGCTCATGGAGCGAATGGTCGTGTTGAAAAAGGTCACAGATCGCCTGGTCCGCAAGCAAGAAGGCGCGGACACCGACTTTGACGAAGAGGATAAAGAGCCCTGCGCAAGGCACAACCTGGACGCCGTACTCCCCAAGGGGTTCAAGATGCCAAGCTTAACTGCCTATACTGGAAATACCGACCCCAGGGACCATCTGTCCCGATACAACTGACTCATGACAGTGTCCCATGTCAGTGACGACGGCAAGTGCCTCTGCTTCTCGACCACTTTGGGCGGTCCCGCCGAAGAATGGTGGAAGAGACTTAAGCCGAGGTCTATCCAATCCTGGTCCGGGCTACAGTCAGCGTTTCGAAAGCAGTTCGTGGCCGCCATGAGGATGGATATTCAAATCAGCGCTCTCGCAAATATTAAGCAACTCTCCGCGGAGACACTGAGGGCCTACATCCAGCGCTTTACTGAAGAAGCCTCCAAGACGAAAGTGGACGACGGACAGCGCCTGGTGGCACTGCAGTCCGGAATCCGGGCCGGGTCCCCCCTCTGGGATGACATGCAGCGTAGCAAGGTCGCCACCTTGGAAGAGTTCATCAGGAGGGCCCAAGGATTCATCAACTGGGAGGAAGCCCAGATCCAGGCTTTCAGGTGGCCCCCGGCTCCTCATCCTGTACCCCAGACGTTCCCGGGACATGCGGGACAGTTCCCGACGCAGTCCTACACCGCACCCCCCGTTGCCCCGGGTCCGGCCGTCGCGCCCGGAATCAGTTACACCCCTACGGTGTACAGGCCTGCCACTTCGGGGTACGCCCCGACCCAATCAACCCACTTCTCCGGGTATGGCATCGCGCCGGCAGGACACAGCATGGCCCCTGTCGGGGCCCAGTAGTCATAAACAGGAGTAACTGAGGCAAGCGTGAATCCCTCCCGGGGGAAGCGGTCGGGCAAAGGCCAGAACCGGCCCGAGCCGGTCAAGAAGGGGAAAAGGGCCTACGAGCCCCAATATTCAGAATACACCAACCTGGTGGACACCAGGGAAAACATCTATCTGGCGACAGAAAGGGTGGTTCACTACTGGAAGCCTAGCCCCATGTTTAAAGGAGGGAGGAATCCACGAGACACCGGCAAAAGGTGCGCCTATCACAAGGATGTGGGCCACACCACCGATGAATGTCGGCAGCTCAAGGATGAGATTGAAAATCTCATCAAGCTGGGGCACCTCAACCAGTGGGTAAGGATGCCCGTGGGTGTCCCGGGCCTGTCAGCAAGCCCCGGACAACCCGTGGCCCCGAGAACGACCCAGGCATATCCCCCCCAGGGGGGGTATGCACAGGGACCCCGGGCGCCGGCCCCTCAGGGGGCCGCCGCCGCGCAAGTTCCTGGCACCAGAATGCCTTATCCCTCCGGGGCAGCACCCCCTCGAGTTGACAGACATGTGGCAACCATCTCGGGCGGACCTCACCTGGGAGGGCCATCGAGAAATGACCAAAAGCACTACCTCAGCGAGCTGGACCACGACCGGGAAGTTTGTGCCCTTGTCCAGGCTCCAGCTCAGCGCCCTAAGTTGATGAACCTCCCCATCACCTTCATGGAGGACGACGCCCGCAACATCCACTTTTCACACCACGATCCGCTGGTCATAGATGCTCAAATCGCCAACAAGTTGGTGTCCCGCGTGTTGGTGGACGACGGAAGCTCCGTCAACTTGTTGTTCAAGCCCGCTTTCACCGCTATTGGCTTGACGGAAGCAGATCTGGCATCGTGCCCGACCCTGATTTACGGCTTCAGCGAAGATGCACTTCTCCCCATGGGAAAGATCCAGCTGCCTGTTACGCTGGGGAGTGAATTGCAGCTCTTGTTCAAATTCTGCACTTTCGTAGTGGTGGACTGCCCCACCGCTTACAACGTCATATTTGGCCGACCCGCACTGGTCGAGTTCGGGGCCATCACCTCCATCCGCCATCTTTTCATGAAGTTCCCATGCGACAACGGAGGGGTAGGGACTGTCCGGGGAGACCAAAAGAGCGCCCAGAAATGCTACCATGTGTCAGCCCGGCCCATATACATGCTTCGGGAAGAGCCCGTCGAACCAAATCCCCTCCCGCCTGCTGAGAGGGTGGTCCAGGAAGACGACGACCTGGACCCGCGGATAGGGGACGACCGCATCCTGGAACCCATGGACGAGATAGAAGAGGTGTGCATTAGCGAAACCGATCCGACCCCGATCATCCAAGTCGGAAAGGGCCTGCCGGCAGACATTCGGGCCGCCATCATCGCCCAAGTCAAGGGAAACCAGGACCTTCTGGCCTGGTCCCACTCCGACATGACCGGGATCGACCGCAATATCATTTGCCACGTGTTAAGTATTGACCCAAACGCGACCCCGGTCCGCCAAAAACGCAAGCCTTTGGGGACAGAGAGGGACGAGGCCCTTAAACTGGAGGTTGAGAAGCTGTCTTCCATCAACTTCATGGGTTGTGTACCCCGTGTGGCTGGCCAATCCCGTCTTGGTGCCGAAACCGAACGGGACCTGGAGAACGTGCATTGACTTCACGGACCTCAACAAAGCTTGTCCGAAAGACTGTTTCCTGCTCCCCAGGATCGACCAAATGGTGGACACTACGTCTGGATACAATCAGATCTCCTGCACGTGGCAGATCAGGAGCACACCAGTTTCCAAACCGACAAGGGAATCTACTGCTACATAGTCATGCCTTTCGGACTGAAGAATGCCGGAGCAACTTACCAAAGGCTCGTCAATCGGATTTTTCGGGCCCAGTTAGGGCGAAACATGGAGGTATACATCGACGATATGCTGGTCAAGTCCAAGACATCTCGGAACCATTCAGACGACCTGGCAGAGGATCGGTACCCGTTGATCGAAAAGTTGACTTTATGCCTGCTGATGGCATCCCGAAAGCTTCGACCCTACTTTCTGGCCAACGCCATAAAGGTCCTAACCAACCATCCCCTGCGGCAGGTGTTGCAGAAGCCCGAGTCATCGGGAAGACTCCTGAAGTGGGCCATGAAGCTGAGCCAGTTCAATATATCCTACGTCCCCAGGGTGTCCATCAAGGGACAGGCCCTGGCCGATTTCATCGTTGAATGTTCTGGCACGCCTCCAGAAGACGATATTCCCGAAGCCCCCGCGGCGCCCGTGTGGAGGTCCGCGAAGGTCCCATGGGCCCCCCCTACAGAGATAACCTTGATGAATAGCCCCTGGCCCTTCACAGTGTGGGGGATCGATCTTGTCGGCTCTCTCCCGACCGGAAAGGGAGGGGTAAAATATGCCATCATGGCTGTAGACTATTACACGAAATGGGTTGAGGCAAAGCCCATGAACACAATCACTTCCAAAAAGGCCTTAGAATTCGTCATCAATAACATAGTGTGTCGGTATGGCCTCCCCTACAAAATCGTGTCCGACAACGGGAAGCAGTTCGACAGCGCCCACTTCACGGATTTTTGCGAAAGACACGGTATAGTGAAGAGCTTCTCCGCGGTTGCCAGGCCCCAGGCAAACGGGCAGGCAGAAGCCCTGAACAAAATCCTGAAGGGGACATTGAAGAAAAAGCTCCAGGCCTGTAAGAGCAAATGGCCCGAGGAACTGCCCCGCGTGCTGTGGGCTTACCAGACTACCGAGCGGACGTCAACCGGACACACCCCCTACTCTATGGTCTACGGATGCGAAGCCGTCATCCCAATCGAGACGACTGTCCCATCCCACCGACGTGACACATATGATCCCACCCAGAACCACGCCTTACTCCAAGAATCACTAGATCTCATCGAAGAGATCCGGGAAGAGTCGCAGGTGCAACTGAAGATGTACCAAAGCAAGATTGCGCGGCACTTCAACTCCAAAGTCAAGAGCCGTAAGTTCTGGGCCCAAATTGGGAGGGGTCGTATGAGATCCAACACGAGGTGTGCCTCGGAACGTACCGCTTAAAGCGGCTCGATGGCTCGGAAGTCCCGCGAGCCTGGAATGCGGAGCATCTCCGTAAATACTATCAATAGCCAGGAAGCATTTCCCAGTTTAACGTTTTCGTTGTAAACAATGTACGCCTCAGGGCGAACCTTTTTTCAAACAATGAAAATGATGTATGCAAAACGTCATAAAGAAATATTGTGAAAATCCATGCTAATCTTTCCCAAGTGACCCCAGACCCGTCTCCGCTCACTTGTGGGGGGTATCCCGGGTGTAAGCAAACACCCGGCGGGGCGCAAGCTTAGGCTAGTCCCGGCTCGGACCACCAAGGTCCGGGCGACGCAAACCCCACGGTCCCACCCCGGACGAACGACGTCCGGGGGTATAAAAAAGAGGATCGACCCAAGGTCGGTCCCACCCCAGACGAACGATGTCCGGGGAAATAAAACGGAGGACAGAGCCGGAGGCCGGTTCCACCCCAGACGAACGACGTCCGGGGGTATAAAATAGAGGACCGAGCCCAAAGCCGGTCCCACCCCGGAAGAACGACGTCAGGGGAATAAAAAAAAAGAATCGACCCAAGGTCGGTCCCACCCCAGACGAACGACGTCTGGGGGTATAAAAAAAAGGATCGGCCCAAGGCCGGTCCCACCCCGGACGAACGATGTCCGGGGAAATAAAACGGAGGACCGAGCCGTTGGCCGGTCCCACCCCGGACGAACGACGTCCGGGGGTATAAAACAGAGGACCGAGCCCAAAGCCGGTCCCACCCCGGACGAACGACGTCCGGGGGAATAAAATAAAGAGGATCGACCCAAGGCCGGTCCCATCCCGGACGAACAATGTCCGGAGATGTAAAATGAAGGACCGAGCCCAAGGCTCGTCCAGTTTGGACAATTGATGTCAGGGAGATAGAAGCATCCGGTTTGCCCTAGGGCAAAGCCATGGCCTAAAACTGATAAAAGGAGAATGGAAGCTCCAAGTTAAACCAAGCCCGAGGGCCCTGGACTTGGTGCCAGGATTAAAAACTTGGAGGGTTAAGTCGTTGGGTCCAGTCCAGGCCGTTGGAACCGGAACTGAACCCTCACAATCAATTAATCGCGGAAACATAATGAAATTTCTACTTGGAATAACGAAAGGAAGCCTACATGAAAACCAAAGAAGGTAGCAGCGTTCTAAATTTAATTACAAGCCAAAAACACTAATAAAATTACAAGGCCGGGGTTCGGGCCTACAGCTCATCCGCATCCTCATTCTGATCGTCACTCTGCTCTCAGGAACTAAGTGCCACTCAACATCTAGCTGAATGGCATGTCGGGGTTGGGCATGTCTTTGGATGTTGGGGTCGGGAGCATTTTCATCTCGACCACTGGTCAAGGGAGCATCAGCCGAAGGAGCAGGCTGATGAGAAGGGTCGGAAGTTCTCCTTTTCTGGGCTTTGGTTTTGGTGTGAGCCATATTTTGAGTCAAAACAATTGTTAATGACGTGGCAAGAATTTTCGACACGTGGCGGAGATACTGCTCGCCTATCGACCAGAGATATTTCCGTATGAGAAGTTCAAGTTTTATATACGACCAGCCTGGTCATATACTCCGTTTATTTATGAATAAATGTGTACAGTTGTAATGATATCTGAGAATATCTCTTCATTATGACCTGAAGATCCGTTTATTAAGGAAAAATATGTCTGATTAATTCATGTAATCCTCCTTGAGCCTATAAATACACAAGAAATAGCTCAAGGAGGGAGAGCTTCTTTTCTTTTTCCGAATTACATTACTATTATCCATCATTTGTATTGTTTTCTCCTTCTAAGGTTTGTGAAACTCAGGAACCCTAGTTCTTTGATCACACCTTGGGAGCTCAATATTAATAATAGTATCAAGTGGACGTAGGTCATTACCAATCACTGGGGCCGAACCACTATAATTCTTTGTGTTCTTTATTTCCCATTAGATTGTTTTCAAGGGGAGCTTGAGGAAAAGCGTCAATGTCCACAGGATCGGGGCAAACAAAATGCCCCCTCATGGCCTGTATGTCCTGGGATTGGGAAGCCATGCCAGGGTCGAATTGAGCAAATGGAGGGCATTCCCCGGGGGGCGGAGATGGCTGGTGAGGTTGCCCGTGTCCAAGGGAGACTCCCTCCAGCACACACTCAGCCTCACCTTCACCCGGGCAAGGCTCAATCGAGGCATCCTTCGTCTTCTTTGACCCGGGAAGAGTCCACAGCAACCCGGGATCTGAAACCGGGGACAGCTTGTGAAGGTTGAGTTTTTCCACATTGAAGAGGTATGTAGCCTTTCTCACGACGCGGTCAGCACTTAGGAATGTGTTCATAACGTCCGCCTCTGATCCAACAACTACAGGTATGGTGAACAGCTCTGCACGATTCACACCATTGTCGACACAAACATAAGTTATAAAAAAATAAGTTTCAAAAAGAAAAAAAAAAGAGGTGGCTCGAAGTACTTACTGGGAGCAGAACGAAAGTGCTCACGAACAAAAAGGGGGCCCTGCACAAAGAAAAAGCCATGCTTCTAGGACCCCGGTTTGGACACTACACCATCTATCAAGGGGGCAGCAGTATTGGCTTTTTGTAAGAAATAAAAGCCCTTGGATTTGGGAGAGGGCATGAGATTGTATAGGAAATGCACCTCTTGGGTCGTAGGAGCACGACCGACAAGTTCCATAAACGCGATAAATAGGCAGCTCAAGGTCAGCCAACTGTTGGGTGCCAGTTGAAGTGGAGCGAGGTCAAAATAGTTGAGAACTGCGACGAAGAACGGGTGTAATGGGATTGTACCACCCGCCTTCAGGATATGCTCGCTAAGGGCTACGAAGCCAGTATTAGGGCAGTCAGCCCGACACTTTTCCGAAGGGGTGTATAATGCGTACTCCGGAGGAACACGGTAGTGCTCTACAATTTCCATCAATTTATTTTCAGACACGTGGGACACTAGGGTGGATGCCAATAGGGGGCATCGTCCCAGCCATCAACAGACACCTGTCGTCGTCCTCTCTTCGGCATATCTGGAAAACCAAAAGAAAAAGGTGAGGAGGAGACAGAACACTTTACCCTCCATGTTTTCTTCCTAGCAAGAGTCTTCCACCGAGGCACCAGCTGCGGAAGCGCTAAACAAGGGAAGATCAAAAATAAGGGCTGAAGAGAAGATGGGGCAGCCCCGTGACAGTCATCAGGAAAGAACGGGCTAGGAGGCTCAGACGGAAGATGTCCCTCCATAAACTCCAACTCCGTCTGCAAATCTAAAAGGGTCACCATAGGGTTCGCTACATGATCGTTAAGGTCAAGGGCGAAAGGTACTTCGTCTCCTCTCAACACCGAGTCAATTTCGCTCTCTACCACCCAAATCTTACGCCTAAGTTCAGCCATGTGCTCGAGGTGACGAATACGGGCCTGCCTTAAGGTGTCATGGTCACGGTAAGGATTTTCCTCAGGGGACTCTGAGTCTGAAGACAAGTCAACAAACTCGACCCCCGGAGGAATGCCGGACGGACCTTCACTTGCCATGAGACCTCGTCCCGAAAGTAAAAAGGGTTCACGTATAAATGAGAGGATTGCTACAAAACACAAAGGAATGGGTTCAAAACCTCTAGGCACAAACGCTCTGAATGACCCACTACGGGGTATGCATCAAGGCTAACTCGCGACGAGCTCAGGCCAAAGTACCCCATCCCGAGTGGTACTAATTTGGACCCAATAAACATAAGGGAGAAAGAAAGTATACCTCAAGCAAGTAAAATTGGGCGTTGACGTGGTCAGAAGGAGGTCGAGGGCCAAAAGCGCCGTCACGGTCAAATAGAGGCAAGTGGTCGAAAGTACGCGTCTGCAAAAATAAACAGAAAAGATGTGTTAGCCTTCAAATGTATGAAGGGATATAAACATACCAAAAATTAGCTCAAATATATATAAAAAAAAGGGGAGGAAACAATAGCAAAAGTGAGGTTGTGGGGGATTGAACCCCTTACCTCTTGAAAAGAGCAAGGATCTAAATGCCACTAAGCTAAGAAGATGATGTGTAAATAATAGGCTTGGCATGAGGGCCTATTTATAAGAATCAAAGAGAAGAGTCTACCAGAGCACCTAAAGGTCCTCTCCTAGACTGGGGGGCAAGTGTGGATGCTCAAAATTTCATGCTTGTAAAAGACCCAAAGTACATGCTCAGGTCCCATGAACGTCTAAGTATATGGTTAAGTTGCGGTGGCCTCGGGCCACCATCGCCTCGCGCGTCCGCCCATATGGCCCAGTGTCTCCTGCAGCTGCCCAGATGGCCTCGCGCCTTGCGAGGGTGGCATGCACGTCGAACGCCTCGTGCGCCCAAGAATCTCGTGAGGCCGCACCACCCCGGAGGCCCACGGGTGCCTTGCGCCCATATGAACGCCTCGCATGTCCAGGCGTCTCGCAAGGCCCCTCCGTCTTGCATGCCCCTGCTGGCACGCACACGGCTCGCGTGCCCGGGTGTCTCGCGAGGCCCCTCTGTCTCGCACACCCCTGCTGGCACGGACACTCCTCGTGTGTGCATAGGCATCTCGCGAGGCCCCTCTGTCTCGCACGCCCCTGCTGGCACGCACACACCTCGCGTGTGCGTAGGCGTCTCGCGAGGCCCCTCTGTCTCGCACGCCCCTGCTGCCACGCACACGCCTTGCGTGCCCAGGCGTCTCGCGAGGGCCCTCCGTCTCGTACACCCCTGCTGGCACGCACACGCCTCACATGGCCAGGCTTCTCGCGAGGCCCCACCGTCTCGCACGCCCCTGCTGGCACGCACACGCCTCGCGTGCCTAGGCATCTCGCGAGGCCGCACATGAGCATGCACACATGAGCGCCTCGCGAGGCCTCTACGTCTCGCACGCCCATTGTGCCTCGCATCTGTGTTGCGTCACCGTCCTTATTGCATGCTATGCCCACCTCGTTGAAAGGGCCCTATGTCACTTGGTGGGGTTGGGGCCACCAACGAGATACCCCCTCTTCAGTTAGCCAGTTGGGACCACTTACATGGAGGCCAACCAGAGATGTTGTTCAAGGTGGCCCACGAGAGTCAAGAAATACGAACAAGGTACCTTTAAAGGGGTACATACCTGTCTGCATAGATGAAGGCACAGACCTGACACCTGTACTCGACGAGTAGTGGCAATAAGGGGTAGTACGAAGAGTGGCGGCACCACTTCCACACCCCTGACCATGTACTAGAGCCAACACCACTACCCTTGAGACCACTTAACTGACAGTGTACTTGCGTACCATCTGGTCCCCTGGACCACAATGTATCAGGGGCCATTAGAGCCCACTATAAAAGGAACCACACTTCCACATGGAAGGGGGTTGGAAAAAACACTGTAGCACTACATTATAAGAAATAAAAATTCAGTTCACCATTTTCTTTCTGCAACTGTTCTTTGAGTTTCCAATTAGATCTTTGAAGTTTTTTTCATTTGATAATCTCTACATTTCTATTTTTCTAATTTAACTTGGTTGACGAGTTATCACCGTCAACATACCATATCCCGCTAGCTCCTCAAGTGTTCCTATAAATCCTCGTTTAATCCTGACATATTCAAATCATTGCTAAATTACTATCCTTTACTCAATAAATCCTGAACACACATAACATTCCCAAAATACCCCTAGGCTCCTCCCGAGCCAGGTATTTGACCCCGTTGTGATTTTCTAGCTAAACTGCTCCCTAGGACCGTCTCAAATCGTGCTTCATAAATATATCACCACTTACTCGTGATATCACTCACAATATATACAAATATTGCATTTATGCCACTAACGAGCAAAAATTACAAATATGCCCCTAATAACCAAATGGGGCCCACATGCATATTTAATTCACCTAAACATTCGTTTCCAATCACATAATCATCGAATTCACATATTACGTAATTAAATTAATTATTGCCTTCCAGGCATGCTAATTAAAGCCCTAAGCCTTATTAGAACCAGAAGGGATTAACTGTAAATCCCTGAGCAGCAATAAAAGCTTGAAGAACCAGAAGGGACTCTTGCATCTGGTGAGTGGTCTCTTGTTGTTCTGTAATCCTTGCCTCTAGGTTGAGGACATGTTCTCTTAGGAGAACCACTTCCAAATCCTCCTGTTCAGGTTCCACATCATTCTCGCCGAGATCGACGGAATTCTCAGCCTCATGGTCTTCATACCACTTTCCATCTTCTTCGTAAAAGTCTTCGCCGTATTCACCTCCTTCTACGATGTTTTGGGAGTCATCAAGCAATGGCCCATGATAAGGTATATCCTCTGGTGGATCTTGAGGAAGTTGCTGGTTTTGCAATGGTTCTCCATTTTTCTGTTGCTGCTGCTGAGCGGGATCAAACATAATGTGTCTTGTATTCACCATCTTCGTAGATGACAAAGGTAGATTCAACCTTTCTTCAAGCTCTCAATGAAAGCACCAAAGTGTTTACCAAGTTTTTCGGAAACTATAAATATATTGAGAAATAAGAGCTAGAAAGAAAGGTGAAGAAATGAACATGATCACAATTTTTACGTGTTTGGGGTGTTAATGAGCCTTAGTCCACAAGTCACTAGTATTGAGCTTTAGAGAGTTTAACAAGGGATGTTTTTTGCAAGTTCAGCAGCGTTTTTGAATACAAGAGAAAATTGGATCCTTGCTATAGTGCACTAAGGACCCCATTTATAGTAATGGCAATTTCGTTTCCTAGAAACATCATACGTTTTGTCAGAGTAGTGGCAGTATCGTTTCCTAGAAACATCGTACGTTTTGTGCGTACCCCATTCTACAGGTTAATTAGGGAGACCAATTGTCATATTTCTCGGGGGACGTCAGTTGTGGGAAGAACTAGGCTTGCTGCTCCCGAACGTATGGTCCGGGTTCATTTACCAATGTCAAGGTTCATTGACCACAACCTAGGTTCATTTACCAGGACAAACATCAGCTAGCAATGATGGATCGAAGGACACCCTGATAGAGATTGGGTGCGCTTTGGAAGGTGGTTTCGGACTACATCTCTTTTCTGGCCCCCTTTCTATTCTCGTGCTACTCGCTAGTTATTGGGCTCGGCATAGTCCAGGTTTATAGGGTTTGGTTGCTCATTGTTCGCTGGGCCCTGGTTGGGTTGGAGCCTCTCCCGAGAGCCCATGAAACTTGTTTGGCCATGCCACGTGTCCAAGGTGGAAAATATATATAACAACTGCATTTTGAACAAATTTGAGAATGATTTTTGAGTTTCTTTGAATTTTTTTTAGATTTGAAACTCTTAAATATGTACAAAATCAACCTTGCTCGATGGTGCTCGATGAGGCCTTCAAAATCAATATTTTCGTAAAAATATCAATTTTTCTCAATGGTGGTTCGATGATTGCTCGATGGTGCTTAATGTGATTCTTGCTAGAGACGTAATTTTTCACTTGGGTGTCCGTTTGGGGTGATATTTTTTAATTTTGGTATTTTTTTCGAGATCTACACGTTTGAAGTGTTTATATACACATTTGAGAAGCATAAAGCTTGATAAATTTACAAAATTGCAAGCATACATCATGTTTAAGACATGTTTTGGTATGTTTTCAAGTTTTAAACATCACAAATGTGTATATGAACATCTCAAATGTGTAGCTATAAAAAATATACCCAAAATAAAAAAAAAATCACCTCAAACAACACACTCGTGTGAAAAGTTACGTCTCTTGCAAAAATCGCATCGAGCACCATCGAGCAATTTCAATCAATCATCGAACCACCATCGAGAAAAAACAATTTTTAATGAAAATCTTGATTTTAAAGGCCTCATCGAGCTGGCATCGAGCACCATCGAGCAATGTTTATTTTCTACAGATTTCATGAAAATTTTGATTTTTCTCAATGGTTGCTCGATGATGGTAAGATGCCAGCTCGATTGGGCCTTCAAAATCAAGATTTTTATGAAAAAAAATGGACGTTGCTCGATGGTTGTTTGATGATTTCTCGATAATTGTTTGATGGTTTTTCGATGGTTGATCGATAGAGCATGATGCAATTCTTGCAAGAGACTTAATTTTTCACTCGGGTGTCTATTTATGGTGATTTTTTTATTTTGGGTATTTTTTTCCGGAAAATACACGTTTAAGATGTGCATAAAAACACTTGTGAAGTTTAAAACTTAAAAACATTCCAAAATATGTCTTAAACATGAGGTGTGTTTACATTTGGTTTTCATGCTTTACATTTCTCAAATGGGTATATAAACACTTCAAACGTGTACATCTTGAAAAAAATACCCAAATTCAAAACTAAATTACCCCAAACGAACACCCGAGTGGAAAATTACGTCTCTTGCAAAAATCACATCGAGCAACCATCGAGCAGTATCAAGCAACCATTCAACCACCATCGAGAAAAAATACAAGTTTTTCATGAAAAATCTTGATTTTGAAGGACTCTTCGAGCTGGCATTGAGAACCATCGAGCAAGGTCGATTTTCTACATATTTCAGAGTTTCAGATCTGAAAAAAAAATCACAAAAAATCAAAAAAATCATGCCCAGATCTGTTCGAAAATGTATATTTCCTGTTTTAACTAAAACTTTTCCATTGTTTAAGATTTGAATCAAGTGGTGGTGCTTCGTGGGTGATGCTTCAATGGTGAATCGGGGTATGGGTAGGGTGCTATGGAGGTAGGGTGGGGTCGGTGCTATGAAGGATAGGATTTTGGGAGTGAGATTGAGATAGAGATATCGTGAAAGTGGGAGGGAGAGAAAGAAATGGATGACCTTGAATTGTTAGAGAGAAGGTGGGAAAAAAATGGCAGGGACATTTATAGAAACAAATGAAATATTAGCATGATATGTAATGTATACATATGATAGCATAGTTTTAATTTAAGAGAAGTGAAATCTCCCTTATATTATAACAAATATTAAATTTTGTTTTAATGGAATTTTAATAAATGATTCTTCAACTTTTTTATTCTCATTTCCTATAATGATATAAAGTTCACTAATTCTTTATTCTCTTACATATTGTTGTAAAACTTACTCATATTTTAGTTCGATCTATCATTTTATATAGCTGTAAAGGTAACCTGCAATAATTAGTGAATAAGAAAAGAGTTTACCTATAATATAAATGAATTCTTCTCATAAATATTTTGTACCCATGTATAGTCCCAATAGTTTTCCTATATATAAATATTTTAAGAAGTACTTATTTGAACATTAAAATTGCTTATTAAAGTGGAATAATTTCTAAAGCTATCAAATTTCACAACATTACAGAATCCATGGAATATAGCAAATGAGCTGACTCTTTAAGCAAACTAAGAATAAAGACCAGCAACATCATTACATCCTTGCAGCTCTTACAACCACAATACAGGGCAACCCTGTGTTGCCTGTGTAATCAATCCAATATGAGAAAGGAGAGACACACATAACTTCCATGAACTGTACACAAAGAATGACATCTTTACCATGGTTTCGGCAAAATGCAATGTACAGGACTTGTCAATTAGAACTAAACAGAGGCAAGGAGCAAATCAGTCTTACCTCACCTTGAGAGCCAGTAAGAACGCCAAGGTTTGACATCTTTACCATGGCTTCGGCAAAGTCCAATCTGAAGGTAGATCCATCATCTGAGGCATAAGCTCTAACCAATCTAGCAGTCTTCTCTTCGGCCATCAATTGTTGGTCAGCAAAGAGTAGCCCTTGTCCCATCAGTAAACCCTGGTAGTAGTGTGTGTCAAAACCTTCCCCAGATGACAGTGAAGATGCTAATTCCTGAAGGTTAGTCGCTTCCGAGTCCATGCTTTCAAATAGTCCATTTCTAACTCGGCTGTTATTATCTCCTTCACATTTTAGTCTAATCTTGTTAAGGAAATCAGCAGCTATAGTGGGGTCTGGCTTCCCTGTACCTCTGAAGTTGTAGAGACGATTTTCAATGAACTCGCAGCTCATCTTCCCAATGTTGTGCCCTCCTTCAAATGATCCAAAATCCAAAACTTTAAAATGAAAAATCCATGCAGCAAAATAGAAAAGGGGTATGAAATTTGATGTAGTACCTAAAAGACTAACTGTCTCTCTTTCATTAAACCCTTTGAGTAAAAAGAGATGAAGTATCCGAGTAATATTATCATCAGGGTTTGGAATCTCATTCAACACGTCCTCATAATAAGATCGAATGCTGTCTCTTCTACCTGTAAAAACTGGATAAAAGGGACCACCAGCCTGCGATCCATGCACGAAAGGAAATATTGTATAACAAACCCAAAGAGCGTAAGACAGAAATAACAAAGGCATGTTTAGAAGAAAAGTAAGACTAATAAAGAACCATGGTAGTACAACATACAAGGATTATCCCATCTCTAGTGGCAAGAGAGATTATATCCGCACAAGAGACTATCCCTGGGCAAACTCGTTCTATTTCCTCCTTTATCATATCAATAGTGTCAAAACCTCTCAAGCTTTTGTTAGGCACAGCCTGCTTCTCGGTTGAATACCTTCTATTACCGTGACTGTCATCCAAAAGGACTGAAGCATCACATCCCTAAAGTGAGAATAACCCATAATTAGGCAGAACAAACTCAAAACATGTATAGTTCTCAAGAAAAAGGAAATTGAAATAGCAAACACTTTTTAACCCAAAATTTAAAATATTGCATTATCAGATCAACTTTTAATAGCCTATAACATCCAGAACAAAGAACATTGAAACTCACTTGAAGAGAGCTAGGAAACCCTTCTCAACCAGATGCAACAAAGAATACAAAATGTCAGGGCAGCCAAACTGAGAAGTAAAGAAGTTCAGTAGCCAGAATAGGGAAATGAGGGAAAATTGAACTGAGATTGAAGCTAATTACACAGATGACCAATTTGGACCAAAGAAAAATACAGAGCAACAAAGAAAATTAAACAAGAAAAATAACACGAACATTGTCAATGTGTATAAACATATATACACATTATAGAATCAGCCAACAAAGTCCTTGAAGCCCAAACGTTAAGAGGATATATGATTAAAATAATTGCATGTATAACAAAAATTCAAATCATACATGAAAAAAAAAATAAGAAGCGAACAATGAAAAAATTTCAATACTACAATAGATTCAGTAATGTCAAGATTGAATGACAAGGAATAAACCTCCAAGAATGTAATTCGCCAGAACTTCAAAATCAAAGCTAAGTACAAAGATGGATTAATTCAATTAAACAAGAATCCATAAAAGAGAAAGTATAAGAAGAAAGAAGAGTTACATGAACGAAGCAGTCGTGGAAGAAGAGGCGAAGCAGAGCTGCAGAGATATCCTTGTGATGGGAGTAAGCCTCCACCATTTTTGAACGCACAATCTGCTGAGCATCAGGGCAGGAATCACGATAGAAATCGTACTCAAGATCTTTACTCTTACCGTTACCTGACAAAGAATCTTGAAGAGAAGCCATGGAAACAGAGGAAGAAGAAAGCGTGGAGGTAAGAAAAGAGAAATTGTCTTGTTCATGACGACCTCTAGGGTTTGTGATTGTAAAGGTCAATAACAGTGATAAAAATCCTATCGATAAAATCATGCGGATATACACATTCATCTCCATCATCTTCATCTCCATCATCTTCATCAAGCGATGAAAGAAAGAGTTGCAGAGGAGCGAGAAAGAAAGAGCGCGGGAAAGAGTGGCAAAGCCCAGAGGATTGTGAAAATACTACTTTAACCCTGAGCATGTAACAGTCTATATGTCTTCACAACTGTTACTGTATTGCTATATTACTAATTTTGGTTAATTTTTAATAGAAAAATGTTCATGACCTCTTTAACTATGTCTATGCAATATGGTGGAAGTTGATGGCTGGTACGGAAACAAGACTACATACATATAATCAACACACACGATAATTAAGCACCATTGATGATTTGTTTAATAATATTAAATATTTATTCTTAAATTATAGTAACATGTAAGATAAAGTTGGGAAATGAAAAAAAAAAGGTGTATTCAAATAATACTTAAGAAATACCAAACAACACAAAGTTTTGGGAAGTAAGAAATACATATTACATAAAGCTCAAACAAAGCTATTAAAGAAAATTACACTTATGATTACATGTTTCTCATTTATTTTACTTTGGTAGTTACTTCATTTATTCATTTTGTAGTTATTCTCTTAAGCTTTGTAGAGCACTAATATGTCCTTTCATTTTTATTAGATACAATTTTGGAGAAAATAGTGTTTTCTTTAGTGAACTTTTTCAAATGCTCATGGTAGTCTTGTACATAATCTATTGTATAGTCACTTTGTCATTCAAAACACCAACCTTTTCTGATCTTACTAGTAGACGTTAATGTTGAGGGTTGATTAAAATTCATGCCATGTGTCTAAATTCAATTAGCTATCTTAGTGGCTGTTAAGTTAGTTAATTTCCTTTTTTTGTATAAATACTCTCTCTTGCTTCTATTATTATTATCTATGATTTCAGATTACTCATTTTTACTGAAAGAATTAGAGAGAGAAACAGTGTGAGCTAGAGAAGTTCTTGTTGTGTTTGAAGCAAGACAGTGGTTTGTAACTTGGTGATTCGAAAATGAATAAAAGATATTATTGCTCCCCAAGGAAGTAGATCATTGCACAATGATAAAACCTGGTAAATCTTGTCTTCTGGTTTTTATGTTTAATCTTTTGTATATGATTGTTAAATAAAAATTTCAAATTTAATATATTAAAATTAATGGCAAACACAATTTCACCTATGTTAATTTTATAGCATAAGAGTTTATTAATTTGAGTTTGATCCATCCAAGATTATAAAAATAACCTCTTAATTACTATCCTTTTTTATTTAAAAGAAAACCTTTTGATTCCAATTATGATGATATTAAGTATTTGTGTAATTTTGGGAAAATTTTGAAGAATTTAGAATTGCGACTGCACTCAGTAAATTTGACTGACTGAGCTGCCTACATACCTTCTTTATGAAAGATCAAGTCACTTGTAGTTCTAGAAAGTTATTTTGGAAAATGAGTGGAAGAATTCCGGTAAATGATCATTCATAGGAATTCATGGTAGTTTTAGAAATTTATGAAATTCCGGTTGTTGACGCGGTTCTTCACCAACAGGTAATTAATAGAATAAGAGAGTGAGATTAGTGCTAAGTAATGAATCATAACAGACGAATGATCTTAAAATAAAATGGTGACACGAATATCTTTTTAGGTGGTTCGAAGGTTAAAATCCTTCTACTCCACCCGCCAATATTATTGCTATCTTTCTCGTATTCTTTTCAGGGTATTTCTTTATACAATAGAATCCAACCATTTGCAACTCTCAGGGTCTCCATATTTATAGGAGAGGGCACCTGGGGGTTGGCAAGGGGGGCCATCCCGTGACCTTCTTACCCATCATGTCACTTCTGTGACATTCATGATTAATTCCTAAAACCTGACAAATGAAGTGTGGTCTAATCAATAGGTAAGGGGGATAATGGGTCGCACGCCCCATCCCAGTCCTGGGTTCGTGAACACGCACGTTTATGCTGCGTGTCTGAGAATTTAGGGATATATCAGACACGTGATGTTTGATATATGCACGTTTACATTGCGTGGTTGACTTTATAAGGGGTCACAGTTGCCAACTCAAGCTCGTACCTCGAGCTGGATATCTTCTTAGCCCGCGGTGTCCGTACTTCTGATCCGACTCCTTAGTAACCTTAGTAAGTCTTTGGTTACCTCGAGCTAAAGAGGTGGGACCTAGTAACAGCAGCTCCGGGTACATGGCATCCACGTGGCTGATATATAATTATGCCATTTCTCAGCTCGCTAATAACCCGCGGATAATTAGGGCGTACATCTGCCCCCCAAGCCTCTGCTCGTGGCACATGATGTCACCTGGGACCACAGTGGGGGCTTTTAGGCTTCCTTGTGGACTCTTCACATTCCACCAATTACGCAGGCGTCGAGTACGTGGAGTATCGTGGTTGGTGACGATACGTCTTCCAAGAACCGCATTAAATGGCCTAGTCTATACCCGATCGTCGTTTCGCCTTTAGAATAGTGATCCTCGTATCCTACATCAATGCAATCCAACGGCCCTCCTCATTTGGCCTCTTACGTATATAAAAGGGGTGGCCACCTTTCGCATGGACCACCTGTTTATTTGAAAGTTGTCTCATTTCTTCATCTTCTCAGTCTCAAAAAACCCTCTCTTTCTTTCGGTTACTGTTCCCAGCGTTCCAGAAGTTTAGGCACGAGAGCTCCTTTGAGGCTTTGGCACCAGCAATTTCAGCAGGACTCCAACCCAGACGACCCTTTCAGCCTCATCATAGCAAAACATTCTGTAAGTTCTCTGCTTGTGCATGCTTTAAATTTCTTCTTCACTGTTGCTTAGGTAAATTGTTTTTGTAGCCGCATGCAGTATTTTGCTGGTTTTTTGTGGGTATGATATGCGTAGGTTTTTATTCTAGGGCATTGACCGTAGAAAAAACAATTTAGGAGTACGACTCAAAGGGTACACCCTCTGGGGAAATTTTCTGGGTAGAGTTTTTGTATGCCTGTTTGAAATAACCAGCTTTTAGGGTGCAAAACTGGGTTGCTTAGGGCACACGCTTCACAGGCGGTTTTGCATTGTTTGCCTACTGAAACTTTCCTTCCAAGGCAAACTTTTACCCTGACCCTCCTGACGCACGGATTCCGAGTAATCGGGGATCCGTTGGGATCACAGGCGTGTGTTCATAGAACCACGTGGTCTCACTCTCCATGGGCTGAGATTACATCAACCCGTGTAAAGGAAACACTTCGCGTCAGATTCTTTCTTATGCTTAGGTTGCCCTTTCTAAATTTTCTTCTTTTGTTCGTTAGGCGACCAGATGGGACAAAAGAAGCACGCCCCCAAGAAGACTGCTGGCAGCTTGTCTTCTCAGCAAGCCAAAGGAAAGGAGGTGGTCACGGACTCTCCAATCCCCGTTTTCGGTCCAACCGTGGAGCAGGAGCTCGAGGTGGGGGCCGCCGCTTTCTTCGAGGCCAAGAGGATCGTCTTGAAGGCCACCTCCCAGGGGAAAGTGAATAAGATATTCCTTTCCCACAATATTGAGATTTGGAGGGGCGCCCTAAACACCCGACCTCCCCTAGAAGGCGAGCGGAGCAACGCGCCGCTCGATGAGGAATATGTGGCCTGGAGCGATGAGCACTTCAAGGCTAGGGCTTTCCTTCTGCTGGACCAGTACTTCGCGGATTTTCTTAATTACATGAAGCTGGCTCCTTTTCAGCTCCCCCTAACTCATATCGCTTGTTAGCGGGGCTGAAATACCTATTCCTGAAACAGGAATAGGACGTCCCCACCCCGGCGGATATCCTATACTTCTTCTGCCTCAAGGCCAGCCCGGAGCAGTGGGGACGAGGCGACGGGTTCTACTATCTGACCTGTTTTCCAAATTCGGCTGCGGTCATCGAGCTGCCCAGCCACCCCAACGAATTTAAAGACCAGTTCTTTATGTCCAAGGGGTTTCGCAACTGTGAACACCACTATTTCAACCACCCTCGTAAGTATCTTTTACTCTTAGCTCGTATGTTGATTACTGATTAGCTTCTTTTATTAGTTCTTAACTTAGAAACCATCATGCAACCATTTTCGCAAGGACGGCCAAGTCCGTGACCCTCGGGGGTCAATAAGAGACATTGGCGGGGCTGTCCCCCAGCGAAAAGGACTATCGCCATCTCGTGTCCGACGAGACGATGCTGGCGTGCAAGCTAATCTCCCCAGGCAAGACTCTGGCCTTGAGGAGACCGTGGGGGCCTCCCTCCAGCTCGCAAGATGGCGCCCATCCCTGAGGAGGAGGTCGCGGGAGAAGAAGAGGACGAGGAGGACGAGGTACCCCTCGTGCGGCGGAAGCGGGCGCTGGAGGTCGCCCAAGAAACAGACGTGGAGAGGGCTCGGTTCAGAGCACCAGCCGGCCCCTCCGGGCAAGGTAATCCTTATATGTTTAGGGACTTAGATAAGGCCACCGCAGACCCTCGGCTAGCTAGGCTCAATCCCAGCCAGCCCGTTCATCGCCATCGAAATGACCCGGACCGTGACATAACCTTACTCCAATGCGTCGACCAGCTCGTGCTGGTTTATGATAGTAGCCGCCCTAGGGGTACTGTAGTCGTAGATAATACCCTAGCCTTTAGGTCGGTCTTTTTTGAGGAGTATGGGGCCAATCTTAGGTCGTGGCCCTCCCTCCTGGAGGGTGTAGTAGCTCCGGGTATTAGGCCGTATGTAGAAGAGTCTAGTCCCGAACCAAATTCGAAACCAGAGCCTCTTCCAGCCCACAAGGTCGTTATCTTAGACTCCCCTGCTGCAGCTCCGGGGCCGGTGGTCGTGACTATAGATTCCTCCTCTAGCTCGGAGGGTAGGATCCCTTTCAATACATGAGTTCTATTTTCCCTTTTATTATCGTTGCTTTATACAAACATTTTTACATGTATTCTAGTGCTGTCTTTGCTTCTACAGAGGAGATGTCTCAGCCCGGGAACAACGATTTGCGAGTTATGTTCCCTGGAGGGAACCCTTCTTCCGGGGCCTCCGGGCCCATGGTAAAAAAAGCTCCGGCTGGCGAAGAAAGCCATCGGGACTACCTCCAAGTCCCCTGTGAAGGGGAAAAACCAGGCCCCGGCAGCTCAGGAGAAAGTGCCTCCACCCCCTCCTGCAATGAAGATGCCCTCGCCTCCTCCGCGAGCTCCCGACTCTGTTTGGGAAACGGAGGTAGCCCCCGGGACCTTGTCAACCACAACCCTCGAGGTGCGCGTTCTGGTGAATCCTCGGGCTTTGGAGAAGATCCCGATGTCTTTCAGGGAACGGTCTACGAGATGGCGGGCTACACCGTGGACCATTATTACAATGCCGCCGAGAGGGACCTGCGGGTGATCAAGAAAAGGAGCCCGGAGAACGTGATGGAGTCTTCGCTAGGGATGGCTTTCACGGTAAGTTGGCCTTGCCATTTGTGTTCCTTGCTCGTATGCATCACATGTTTGTTTTTTTTTCTAAGGCAGTTGCCTTATTATCTCTTGGTCTTGTACGGTGCCTTGGCTCTCCACCGGAGCATATCACGATCTAGGGCCAGGCTCGAGGACATGAGGGGCGAGCATCAGACTGCTTTGGCCGCCCTGAAGATTGCCCAAAAGTAGGAACAGGATGCCAAGGATGCCCTGGAGACCATGCAGGCTGAACTGGACGCATCTCGACCTAAGCTGCAGGAGGCCGAGGCTACCAAGGTCGCGCTAGCCGCTGCGAGGACTGAGCTCGAGGAGGCCAGGGCCGCTCGGGCCGCGCTGGATGCTGCGAAAGCTGAGGCCGAGGAGGCCAAGGCTGCCCTGGCGACGGAGAGGGCAGCTTTGAGCTCCTCCATGGAGGCTATGTTGTACCACTGCTGGGTCTTCAACCCGGATGGTGACTTCTCCTTTCTGGGGGCGGACGCATGGGAGTCCTTTCTGGAGAAGTTCAAAGCTTGTCTTCAGCAAGAGGCGCCCTCCGAGACCGGGGAGACTTCCACAGCCGCCGAGCAGGAGGGCGAGGTGGTGACCTCATTGGAGCAGCCTGGCGGGGCCTAGGACTTCTCTTCTCTTTTTACCATTCAAACAGTTTTTTTTAAACTTTGTATTGTGAGGTTTTCTAACCTCGAGACAATTGGTTTTATCAACTTTATTCTTAATTGATTTACATCCTTTTACCTCTATCTCATTTCTCTTTTAATACTCTTAGTTTCTGTTGGTGCTATGATTGACTTTTTATGCTTTTCTAGGAAAAAACATGCTAATCAATTTTGAACCAACTTCTAAGATAAGTCCTGGTTGTATCCTGGACATTAAATTAAAAACTTAGTTTGCATTAATTTTTTATTAATATCTCCTGCTTTTTAAGAAAAACAACGATCAATCAATTTGAATTAACTTCTAAGTTTTAGTACCTGGTTATATCCAGGACGTTAATTTGAAAACTTAGTCTGCGTTAATTTTTTATTAATATCTCGTGCTTTTTTAAAAAAAACAACGATCAATCAATTTGAATTAACTGCCAAGTTTTAGGATGACCCGGTTATATCCAGGATACGACTTAGTTCGCGTTAATCCTTTATCAATATCTCGTGCTTTTTAAGAAAAACAACGATCAATCAATTTGAATTAACTTCTAAGTCTTTAAGATAACCTGGTTGTATCCAGGCACCGTATGCCCCCCAAGTAATTAGGAAAGGGTCTTTCGTGGTTACTTGAGATTACATCCACAAATATACACAATAATGAAAAAAGATTTAATTCTCATTGCTTAATAAACAAAAGATGGCCTTTCTGATTAAGCCTTGCAAGGGTATCACTGATAATATTTCTTCAGATGGATTGCGTTCCAAGTTTGTGGGACTGCTTCTCCATTAAGCCAAGCTAACTTGTATGTTCCTTCCTTTATGACCTCGATTATTTGATATGGCCCTTCTCAGTTCGGTCCCAATACTCCGTCTTTGGGATCTTTACTGGCTAAGAAGATTCTCCTGAGGACCAGGTCGCCAATGCTAAAGGCACGTTTTTTGATCTTTGAGTTGAAATAACGAGTGATCTATTGCTGATAATGCGCGAGCTGGAGCTGTGAATATTCTCGTCTTTCATCAATCAGGTCGAGGGACGCGCAGAGCAGTTCGTGATTGAGGTCCTGGTCATATGCCTGGACTCTATGCGAGGCTACCTTTACCTCGACAGGAAGGACAGCCTCACTCCCGAAAGCTCGGGAGAAAGGAGTATGACCTGTAGGAGTTCGATGCAAGGTCCGGTATGCCCACAGTACTTGGGAGAGCTGTTCTGGCCAGACCCCCTTGGCTTCATCCAGTCTCTTCTTAAGGCTCGCCTTTAGCATCTTATTGACGACCTCGACCTGCCCATTTTCCTGGGGATAGGCCACGGAGGAGAAGCTCTTTACAATGTCGTGCCTCTCACAGAATTCGGTGAAAAGGTCACAGTCGAACTGCGTTCCATTGTCTGATACGATCTTTTTTGGCAGCTCGAACTGACAGATAATGCTTTTGACAACGAAGTCGAGGACTCTCTTTGAAGTGATTGTTGCCAAGGGTTCTGCCTATGCCCATTTGGTGAAGTAGTCGATAGCCACCACTGCGTAATGGACCCCTCCCTTTCCAATAGGGAGGCCGCCAACCAAGTCGATTCCCCAGACCGCGAATGGCCACGGGGATGAGATCATCTTCAGCTTGACCGGTGGAGCTCGGGCAACTGTGGCAAATCACTGGCACTTGTCACATTTCTTGACGTAAGAGATTGAGTCCTTCGACAGAGTGGGCCAGTAATATCCTTGCCTCAGGACCTTCAAGGCCAAGCTTTGCCCCCTAGTGTGATCTCCGCAAAAACCCTCATGCACTTCTTGTAAAATGGTCTTTGCTTCGCCCGGCAGAACACATCGTAGGAGGGGTAGAGAGTGCCCACGTCGGTATCGCATCCCATCTATCACCGTATACCTTGGGGCTTGGTAAAGTACCCACCGTGCGTCATTACGCTCTTCAGGTAACTTTCCTTCGGTGAGATATTCGAAGATGAGGGTCATCCAGGTCGGTTTGGCATCGATCATCTCGACCTCCGCCGTTACTTCTATGCTTGGTTTCTCCAAGAACTCTACCGGTACCAACCCCAAAGTCTCCGTCTCCCTGGAGGTAGCGAGCTTTGCAAGGGCGTCTGTGCTGGCCTTCAGCTCCTGGGCCACCCTTAGCCCGACCAGTAAAGCTTCGTATTCAGCCTCGTTGTTGGATGCTTTGAACCCGAATCTCAACGCCGAGTGGAATCTATGTCCTTCTGGGGATATCAAAATGATTCCAGCCCCGGAGCCATTCTCGGTAGATGAGCCATCTACGAAGACCTTCCATGACGCCTAGACCGAGATGACCTTGGGCGAATCTTCCACAGGATCTTCTCGGAATCCTATGCATTTTGCCACAAAATCAGCCAGGGCTTGGCTTCTTATTGCAGTTCGCGGAGTGTACAAAATCTCGAACTGGCTGAGCTCAATAGCCTACTTCAAAAGACGTCCCGATGCTTCAGGTTTTTGCAAAACCTGCCTTAAAGGTTGATCGGTTATGACATGTATTGAGTGGGACTGGAAATATGGCCAGAGCTTTCAGGAGGCCGTGATAAGACAGAATGCCATCTTCTCCATCAACGGGTATCAGGACTCAGCCCCGAGAAGCCTCTTGCTGATGTAATAGACTGGCTTTTGAACCCGGTATTCTTCTTGGACCAATACGGCACTAGCTGCATCTTCTGTGACAGCTTGGTAAAGGAAAAGAGGCTCTCCTGCCGTTGGTTTGGACAATACGGGCGGCTAGACTTGATGTGCTTTCAGGTCGAGGAAGGCACGTTCACACTCCTCTGTCCATTCGAACTTATTATTCCCCCGGAGCAGGTTGTAAAATGGCATGCACTTGTCGGTGGATTTAGAAATAAACCGATTGAGGGCCGCCACCCTTCCTGTTAGGCCTTGAACATCCTTTCGCGACCGGGGTGAGGGAAGCTCAAGCAACGACCTGATCTTATCGGGGTTCGCCTCGATTCCTCTGGTGTTGACAATGAAACCCAGGAATTTTCCATATGCGACCCCAAAAGTGCACTTCTGCGGGTTAAGCCTCATGCCGTATTCTCTCAGTATCTTGAAGCATTCTCCCAGGTCGGAAACATGGTTATCAGTAGCCTTCGACTTGACCAGCATGTCGTCGACATACACTTCCATGGTCTTCCCGATCTAGTTGGCAAACATCTTGTTTACCAATCTCTGGTATGTAGCCCCGACATTCTTCAGCCCGAACGGCATGACCTTGTAACAATAAACGTTAGTTGGAGTCATGAAGCTAGTGTGCTTCTAATCCGATGGGTTCATGGCGATCTGATTATAGCCCAAGTATGCATCCATAAAGGACATGAGCTCGTGCCCCTCCGTGGCGTCTACCAATTTGTCGATCCTTGGCAAGGGAAAACAGTCTTTGGGGCAAGCTTTGTTCAGATCGGAGAAGTCGATGCAGGTCTACCATTTCCCGTTGGGCTTTGGGACCAACACAGGATTAGCGACCCAGATCGGGAACTTAGCTTCGTGGATAAAGCCGCACTTTTTGAGCCTGGCTACTTCCTCTTCTAGGGCTTCAGCTCGGGTTGTTCCTAGGCGCCTCTGTTTCTGGGATTTCGCTGGCATGCTCTTATCCAAATGGAGGGTGTGCATGATGACACTTAGGTTGATTCCCACCATGTCCTCATGAGACCATGCGAACACGTCCAGGTTCTCCTGCAGGAACTTGATCAGCTCCGCCTTCCTCTCGCCACAGAGGTTTTTCCCGAGCTTAACCATCCGCAAGGGATTTTGTGGATCGATACTTACCTCCTCGAGCTCTTCTATAGCTTGGAGCTCGGACTTATCCTCACCTACTCTGGGGTCAATATCATCACTTAAGATGATATTTTCCCCTTCGGCACTCTGAGGTTTTTCAATCTCAGGATTAGGCAAAGGTTCCTGAGATTCCTCGCTTCCACTCTGGACGGTCATCGTTAACTGCCCGGGTTTTACTTTTCCCTTCATGGAAATGTTGTAGCATTCCCTGGCAGCAAGTTGATCACCACGGACCGTGCATATCCTCGTGGAAGAGGGGAACTTCAGCGCGAGGTTGCGGATGGAGGTAACGACTTCAAACGCTATAAGCGTAGGTCGACCCAAAATGGCATTGTACGCGGTGGGATAATTGATGACCACAAAGTCGAGGAGTTTCGAGACTATTCGAGGTCCCTCTCCTAAGGTGATCACCAGCTCGATCGTTCCTATTGCCCCCGATCCTTCTCCAGAGAATACATAAAGCATCAGGGAGGTTGCTTTCAGCTCAGTGACAGATAAACCCATCTTCTCCAGCGTGGACCAGAATAGTAGGTTTACCTAGCTTCCATTATCGACCAGCACTCTCCTAACCCTCCGATTAGCGAGCTGCACTGCTACGACCAGAGGGTCGTTATGAGGGAACTGGACGTGGCTGGCATCTTCTTCAGTAAATATGATTGGTTGCCTTTCCAATCGCCGCTGCTTTGGTAAATACTGCTCGAGGACAAACTCCACTCCATTATGAGCTTTAAGTTCGTTGACGTATCTCTTTTGGGCACCTCTGCTCATGCCAGCCAGATGGGGACCTCCAGAGATCATGGAGATCTCTCCTCCTATCACGGGAGGAGGGACGTCCTGATCTACTCGAGACTCGGGCTGATTGACCGGGACTTCTGGAGCTGGATGGCCTGCGGGATTTCTATTCCGTGTATACTGAGCCAAAGGTCCAGCTCTGATGAGAGTTTCAATCTCATCCTTCAGGTGCCTAAAATCATTGGTATTGTGGCCAATGTCGTTGTGGAACCGACAGAACCTGGAGGGGTCTCGCTTTCTCTTCTGGTACTTTAACGGCTCCGCCTTCTTCCAGGGGAGGCGAGCAGAATTTGCCAGGAAGATGTTCTCCCTAGAGTGGGTGAGCTCCGTATAAGTCGCATAGACCGGCTTAAATTTTTCTACAGACTTGTTCTTCTTTGGGCCGTGCTGGTTTCCCTCGCTACTCCCCTTTCTCTTGCCTCCACCAAACTGGTTATTCTGCGTAACGGTCTGGGTCACTGTCACGACCTCCGTTCCCACTCCAGCGGGCTGTTCAGGGACCTGGCTGGTCCCTGCAGCTGAGGCTTGCGCCTCCTCCAGGTTGATCCACCCCTGGGCCCTATTTAGGAATTCATTTACGGTGCTGACTCCCTTCCTTTGTATTTCTTTCCAGAGTCCCCCTCCGACAAGGATTCCAGTCCTCAAAGCCATGAGCTTGGAGCTGTCATCTGCGTCTCTGACCCGAGTAGCGACGTTCGTGAATCTGCTCAGGTAAGCCTTCAAAGGCTCGTCGGGTTGCTGCCTTACGTTTGCCAGGGTGTCGGCCTTGACGCGGGCAGCCTGGGAATCTCAGAATGCTCTCTTGAAGTCAGTAGAGAAAGTTTTCCACGAGCTGATTGACTACTTTTTACTCTATTTGAACCACTGTCTGGTCGGCCCAGTCAAGGTGGAGGGAAATATTAAACACCTCAGCTCGAGGCCAATGTTGTGGGCCATCATCAAGGTATTGAACATACCTAGATGATCTGATGGATCCCCGTCTCTGTTGAATTTGGACAAGTGCGGCATACGGAATCCAGGTGGATACGCCATTGCTGCTATGTTGGGGGCGAAGAGCTCAAGTTCGTCCCCTGAATCATATTCGTCCTTTTCTTTTTCTGATAGGAGCTTCCTCATCATCTCCTCCATCCGAGCCAGATGCTCAAGGGTTTTGTCCTAATTTCCTTGGTTGTTCTGGGGCTGTTCAATAGCTTTGGATTCATTGTACACGTTTGGCGGGTTATTGTCCCTCCTATCTTGAGATAGGTTATATGGGACATTCTCGCTGTCGCATACCTCGGACAGGTCTTCCCTTTGGCGAGCACGGTTGCCGTTTCCCACCGGGTCTCCTCTTTGAGAGTTTAGACGATCTCGGAGGTCGTCCCTCGGGGCGACTTGAGGACTTTGCGCTGAGCTCAAGCGTTGGCGCAGGTCTCCGCCAGAAAGGTCACTTCGATGCCTTCCGTTCCAATAGCTCCCATTTGAGAAGCTTGGAGCCCTCCTCTGGGGATGAGGATTCGGGACTTCTCTGGGCGCCCTGCTATGATGGGAAGGCCCTGCGGAAGGTGGGTTCCTCCTACTGCTCCCATGAGATTGAATATCTCAAACTGGCTGAGGAGGAGATGGATATCGTATTGGTGAAGGAGGATGCCTGACCGGAGATGCAATCCTGGTCCCATCAGGGCAGATTAGGTTAGGTCGGGGCCGCTCAGCTCTACCAACCTCCGGGTCTTGTGCTCGGCGGTCTGAGCGGGGTGCAGGACAGCTGGCCGGGACGGGCTATCGCTATGAGCCCTCCCCGGATCTCCTTCACGAATTCCCTCGAGCCCTCCTGGGCGAACTCGAGGGTGGAAGTGAGCTGGGAGTTGAAGTTTGGACCGATCGGCTGTACTGTTGCTCGGCCCTAGGTTGTTCTTCAAAAGTGGTCTCCCAGTGGTGCGATGTGGGAGTAGAGTTTGACGTCGGGGGTCTGGCCGAACGGCTAGGCCTGGACCGATTACCCCGGCGGGACTTATGAGTCTCGCCTTGCCTCTTTCCGACGTTAGCGTTGGTTGTAAGAGGGGGTAGTCGGGCCAAAACCTCTTGAATCTGCTGGTTAGCTTTCGCCAGCTGACTCCTCAGCTGTGCATTCTCCATTTCTGCCACCGTATAGAAATATGGGTTCGGATTAGGTGGCCAGGGAGCCGAACTCCCAGTGTCATCTTGGCCTATTGGCTGCTTGCCCAGCCTCTGTTGAACCTCAGGGTTCTGATCATCGAAAATGGCGACATGATGGGCCTCCTGCCCATCACGTTGGTTCGCCTCGTTACCATGTCTTGAACGAGTGACCACCATGGTTGGGTATTTGCGATAGCACCAATCTAACAAGCTCTCAATGAAAGCACCAAACTGTTGATGCGGTTCTTCGCCAACAGGTAATTAATAGAATAAGAGAGTGGGATTAGTGAACCGTAACAGACGAATGATCTTAAAATAAAATGGTGACACGAATATCTTTTTAGGTGGTTCGAAGGTTAAAATCCTTCTACTCCACCAGCCAATATTATTGCTATCTTTCTGGTATTCATTTCAGGGTATTTCTTTATACAATAGAATCCAACCCTTTGCAACTCCCAGGGTCTCCATATTTATAGGAGAGGGCACCTGGGGGTTGGCAAGGGAGGCCATCCCGTGACCTTCTTACCCATCATGTCACTTCTGTGACATTCATGATTAATTCCTAAAACCTGACAAATGAAGTGTGGTCTAATCAATAGGTAAGGGGGATAATGGGCCGCACGGCCCATCCTAGTCGTGGGTGCCTGAACACGCACGTTTATGCTGCGTGTCTGAGAATTCAGGGATATATCAGACACGTGATGTCTGATATATGCACGTTTACATTGCGTGGTTGACTTTATAAGGGGTCACAGTTGCCAACTCAAGCTCGTACCTCGAGCTGGATGTCTTCTTAGCCCGCGGTATCCGTACTTCTGACCCAACTCCTTAGTAACCTTAGTAAGCCTTTGGTTACCTCAAGCTAAAGAGGTGGGACCTGGTAACAACAGCTCCGGGTACATGGCATCCACGTGGCTGATATATAATTATGCCATTTCTCAGCTCGCTAATAACCCACGGATAATTAGGGCGTACACCGGTAGATGACCATTTGTGGAATCATTTAGTGTTTTGGAAGTTAGGAAAAATTCCAAGGTGAATGACCTTTTATGGAATTTTGAGAGTCGTGTTTGATATTTGAGAATTTTTGGGAATTTGTGATTCATGTGACTGCACTTAGTTTTAGCGACTAAGTTATCTACGTATCCTTTAGAGGAATCAAGTCAAACGTAGTTCAAAACATTCTTTGTGATGTTTTTTTTTATAAAATTCAGGTGAAAGACCTCGTGTTTAAAATTCTATTCATCATTTGATATGATTTTAGAATTTTGTTTAATGTTGAAATCTCTTTATTTATGGAAAATAGTTTTTATAAAATAAAGAGATCAAAACTATTTTTTTGGCAAATTCTAGAATTTGTTAATTTAATTATCCCAAAATTTGGTAGTGAATAATTAAATTTCATATCAGATAATATCTATATACTAAAATTCAAATTTTTAGAGATTGAATTTAAAATTTGTAATAAAATCTGATATAAATATTTATAAGATAATATCATTATTTTATATTCTAAAATTCAATTTAAATTTGAATTTGAATTTGAAATTGAGATAAGATATCATCTCTTGTTTATTTAAATATTTTACCGTACTCAACATAATGTATTCGTCAAAGTTCTCCAAATTTGAGAGACATGTGCATATATTTGAGTATGTATATTTGTTCTCTTTGATTGTTTATATCATAAACAATTTTATAAATATATAGTCTTAATCTCTTATATATTTTTTCTTAAGAGACGACGAAGGTTTATTTATGGCAATTTTCTATCTTCAATTGCCATATATTTCTTGATTTCAGGAGTCATCTTCAACAAAGTTTGCTTCTTCGGTTTTGGTAAACAAATTTTTTTTGTTTACATATATAAAATATATGCATATGAGTATGAGTTTAATATATATATATATATATTTCTTATATCATTCGACACATATGTTTATATATGTTGAATATTAGTTTTGGTCACAATTTGTTGACTATCTTTCGACTCAGACATCTTTTGACATTTTGCCCTGCTTTTAAGTGCACTATTTGGATATACATATATGCACAAATAAATGATCAAGTTTCCATATATACACATATATATATATAATATTGAGAGTGATTATTGAAATTCCTTCTTTGCTCGTAAAGTCAAGCAAAAAGTAAAAAAAAATGATTAAAAAGTTATAACTCATCCTTTAGCGATTGAATATATATGGACTTATATGTACCTATATGTGTATTATATATGCCAAAACAATGCCAGACCATGAATAACACGTTTCCTTCTTTGATCATTTTCATGTATTTACTATTCGCCATTTTGTTGCTTTTAATATACACATAGACATACAATTGAGAGCACATTCAGATCATAGACAAGCGACAAGGCTTTTGGGTTTGACACCTTTGAATGTTAAACTGACTTTTGTTTTGTTTTGTTTTGAGTTTCGCCAAAAAATTCTAGAGATCTTTTCTGAACTAGAGAATCAGTTTAAACAATTATTTTGCTTGATTGTATTCTTAGACCCCAGTGTACTGCGATAAGGTGCCATATATTTTCTTGATTTTACTGTTCATACTCAATTGAAATTTTTCTATAATTTTGACAACATAGTCAAATGTGAATTTTATGATTTATCATATTATCCAAGGTTATATCTCATTTTTTGGAGACCTTTTGTGGCTTACAAAGCCTAGGTCAAAGTGGACCATGAATAATAGAAAATCATCTTTGCCAACAGGAGATGAAGAGCCACATCCACCAAGCAGGGGGCAGCGTCCTTCTGCCAACAGGAGGAACTTAGAGACAGGCTTTGCGGTCAGGGGCCCCCCACGGCATAACAATGCACGGGGACCCACCGACCAGCGTAGGCCTCCCCCTAACGCTTGGGAAATGCCAGCCACGACTACAATGAAGCTGACTCCGGCAGAAGAAACGCTGGTCAGAGGAATGAAGAAAGAGGTGAAGGCAGGAGCCCCCCACCTAGAGAAGACCGATCAACGGGCCATAATGTTGGGGGGCAGCCCAGGCAAAATAACCTCTTTAGTCGACTCGGAGCTAGCGAGCAGCGGTGAAGAGATGATGATCTGAGGGACGTACTTAACGACCGCCAAGAAAGGCACGATGAGTACATTCCCCCGGCACCAGAGGCCCCAGCAAACCGAGAAGCTGTTCAGGCTCAGATTGATGCCCTGAATCAGGCGATGCATCAGCTGGTCGGGGGGCGAACATCCCACATTGAGTACGATCGGAGGAGAGGCACCCCCTTCGTATAGAGGATTGCTGTGGCTGAAACCCCCAGTAAGTTCAAGATGCCAACACTGCCAAATTTCAACGGGTATGGAGACCTGGTGTCTCACATTAATAAGTTTGAGATACAAATGGATATACAAAAGGTGTCAGAAGATGCCCATTGCCGCATCTTCCCGGCAACACTGTCTGACACTGCCCAGAAGTGGTTCTTTAAGTTCCTTCCTACTAGTATAGTATCATGGGAAATGTTCGTAAAGGAGTTTTATGGACAGTTCTATGCGGGTCGTGTGCACCCCACTAAGGCGAAACAACTGGTCGAGATACGCCAGAAAAAGGAGGAGCCCTTGAAGGAATATCTTCAACGCTTCATGCGAGCTGCTGCTAGACCCAAGACTGTGGGCGAAGAAGGTAAGATGATGGCCCTAACTTTTGGGGTTAGACACCATTCACCCCTCTGGAGCAGCCTCAGAAAGAATGGGGTAAGAAACACCTAAGAATTCCTAGATCGGGCTGATCGGTACATCAAGCTCGAAGATGCGATTGCCAACGAAGGGAAATCGCCAACAAAAGACAAGGGGCCCAAGGAAGAACCCACCAAAGCCGCCAATGGGTCCGAAAAACCCAATGGCAACGGAAAAGGCAATGGTTATGGAAATGGTAGAAATGGTGGGAAGCGGACTAACAATGAACCCTCGACCTCCGAGAATAAGCGCCCCAAAGGTAATCAGTATGAAATGAGATTCACCAACTACACTGCCCTTGTTGAAAGCCGAGCTGAGGTCTACCAGGCAACCAACTCAAGCGTGCCCTACAAACGACCCGCACCTATAAGAAAAGATATCTCCAAGAGAGATGAAACAAAGTTCTGTCGTTTTCACAACGATTACGGGCACAACACTAACGAGTGTCACCAGCTGAAGGACGAAATTGAGTTCCTAATAAGGCAAGGACATTTAAGAAGATTTGTACGAGCCACGAGAGGTTATCAGTGAGAGGCTCAAGGTGGCAATGAGTCGGTGCCTGCACGCCAACGCTTACCACCTTTACAGCCAGCTCCTATGGCAGGTACCCTACTCACTATCTGCGGAGGCCCACATCTTGCAGGAGATAGCAGGAAAGCGAGGGAATGATATGCTCAAACCCTGCGCCACGACCAGGACATCGAGATGATGAGTGTTGAGGATCGAGCACCAAAAAAGGCTCAAACAGAGGAGGATTTGATCACCTTCTCTGACGACGACGCCCAGCACGTGCGATTCCCACACTCTGATCCGCTAGTCGTGGACGTACAGATCGCAAACATGATGGTGAAAAGGGTGTTGGTTGATACAGGAAGTTCGATCAACATCCTATACAAGTCTTCACTGGAAAGGATGAAGTTGTCCGTGAAAGACCTGGAGCCATGCAACCAAACCATTTATGGTTTTTACGGAGAAGGGCTCACCCCAACAGGGTCGATTAGACTCCCAGTCATAGCAGGCACTACACCTGCCAATAGGACATTACTCACTACTTTTATAGTAGTTCATTTTCCTTCGGCGTACAACGCTGTTATAGGGAGGCCAATTTTGGTCGACCTACGAGCCGTCACCTCCATATGGCACCTCGCTATGAAATTCCCAACGGACGCAGGGATAGGATGCGTATTGGGAAACCAGAAGGAAGCAAGGGAGTGCTACAACGCCTCGATCACCAAGGCAAAGAAGGGTGTATTGAGAGATGCCACCGGAAAGGAGTTACAAATGGCGACTTCAAGCCCAGTCGGGTGATAATCTCACCAAATAAGGCGTTGCCCAAAGTGAGGATAGGGACTTAGATACTTGCTTTGGGGATTTTGAAGAAGAAGTGGGACCCATCGAGGACCTTGAAGAGGTCCAACTCGATGAGGAAAATCCGACCAGAGTTGTGAAAGTCGATAAAAGCTTAGAGGCAAAAACAAAACAAGCACTGGTGGAGTTCTTAAGGAGGAACCAGGAGGTCTTTGCCTGGTCGCACAAAGACATGGTCGGGATAGATCCTGCAGTCATCAGCCATGTTCTGAACATCGACAAAATCTTTCCACCAGTGCAACAAAAAAGAAGGCTGCTCGACAAAGATAGATCAAAGGCCTTGAAAGAGGAAGTCGAGAAGCTGAAGGAGAATGGGTTCATCAAGGTGACGTTTTATCCATCGTGGGTCTCTAATCCCATACTAGTGCCCAAGCCGAATGGCAAGTGGCGTACGTGCATGGATTTTACAAACCTAAATAAAGCCTGCCCCAAAGATTGTTTCCCACTCCCAAGGATCGACCAGCTGGTTGATGCCAATGCAGGGCATGAGATCCTCTCATTCATGGATGCATACTCTGGGTATAATCAAATCAGTATGCATCCCCCTGATGAGGATCACACTAGCTTTCGGACTGATACAAGGCTCTACTGTTACAAGGTGATGCCCTTCGGTTTGAAAAACGCTGGTGCGACTTACCAGAGACTCGTCAACCACATGTTCAAGGAGCTGATCGGCACAAACATGGAAGTCTACGTCAACGACATGCTGGTTAAGTCAAAGAAAGCAGAAGGGCATGTAAGGGATTTGCAGGAATGCTTCAACGTCCGGAATAAATATCGGATGAAGTTAAATCCCCTTAAATGCTCTTTCGGAGTAGGATCAGGGAAGTTCTTGGGATTTATAGTTAATTCAAGAGGAATTGAAGCCAATCCCGAGAAAATAAAAGCCCTGATTGAGATGAAATTGCCAGTAAAGATTAAAGATGTTCAAAGCTTGACCGGGAGGATTGCTGCTCTCAGTAGATTCATTTCAAAATCGACAGACAAGTGTGTTCCGTTTTTCAATCTACTAAGAGGCAATAAGAAATTTGAATGGACAGATGAGTGCGAACAGGCCTTTCAAGCACTAAAAACACATATGGCGCAACCACCCATCCTGTCAAAGCCGGTCGATAAAGAAACTTTGTTCATCTACCTGGCAATCACGGAATACACTGTTAGTGGAATTTTAGTAAGAGAAGAAGAAGGCGTGCATAAGGCTGTCGTCTACGTAAGCAAAAGGATGATTCCAGTAGAGCAGCGGTACCGCCCATGAAGAAGCTAGCCTACTTCCTAGTTTTGGCCTCTTGGAAGCTGCGGCCTTACTTCCAAGCTCATCCAATTACGGTCTTGACCGACCAGCCTCTTCGACAAGTCCTGCAAAAGCCAGAGGCTGCAGGTAGATTGCTAAAGTGGGCAGTCGAACTCAGGCAGTTCGACATATCTTACTTGCCACAAACAGCGACAAAAGGACAAGCCTTGGCTGACTTCATCGTGAAATTCACAGAGCTCATGAGTGGCGAGCAGACTGAAGAGCCCAGCGAGCCTAAGTGTCAAATCCAAGCACCCACGTGGAAATTATTTACAAATGGTTCTTCTAACGAGTCCCATGCTGGGGCAGAAGTAATACTGATAACGCCAGAAGAGCATCGATTTCACTGTGCAATCAGATTCGACTTCACCGCTTCTAACAATAAAGCCGAGTATGAAGCACTACTCGTTGGATTTCGGTTAGCCAAGGATATGAATATAAAAGTGCTTGAAATCTATAGTGATTCTCAGCTGGTGGTGAATCAGGTCCTGGGAGAGTACCAGGCACAGGGTTTGAAGATGTTTGCCTATCTGAACAAAATAAAGGATCTGTTAGCCCAGTTTGACAGATACAGTCTCCAGCAAGTACCTCGCGAACAGAATTCCGACGCGGACGCTTTGGCAAAATTGGCAAGTGCAAAGGATGCTGGTACTCTGAACATAGTGCCAGTCGAAAGACTATATGTACCAAGCATCCAAATAGCAGAGACCACTCTGGTAATCCAGATGGCGAATACATGGAAGGCACCATATGTAGAGTATCTATTGAACGATGTGTTACCAACGGACAAAAACAAAGCCAGGACCCTTCAGCGGCAGGCTGCTAGGTATATCCCGGTCGATGGAATCCTGTACCGAAGGGGATACTCAATGCCACTCCTCAGATGTATTACAAAGGAGAAAGCCAAAGAGTTGATGAAAGAGGTGCACGAAGGTTTTTGCGGAGACTACGCTGAGGGGAAAAGTTTGTCAAAAAAGATCCTAAGGCAAGGATATTTCTGGCCAACGATGAATGAAGACTTAATGGAATACGTGCGGAAGTGTGGTAAATGCGAGAGATTCTCCAAAATCCCACGAGCAACCCCTAATTATATTAAACAAATGCAAAGCTCGTGGCCGTTTACAGTTTGGGGTATCGACTTTATTAGATCTTTGCCCACGGGAAAAGGCAGTGTCAAATATGCGGTGGTTGCCGTCGACTACATCACCAAATGGGCCGAAGATGAACTGCTGGCAACCATAATGACCAAGAAGGTGCTAGATTTTGTGATCAAAAATATTCTTTGTCGCTATGGATTGCCAAGGAAGATCGTCTCGGATAATGGCACCCAGTTTGACAGTGATTTATTCATGGATTTATGCGAGCGACATAGTATTATCAAGAGCTTCTCTTCAGTCGCTCATCCCCAAGCAAATGGACAAGTTGAAGTAGTCAATAAAACGCTGAAGGATACACTGAAGAAGAGGCTAGAAGAAGCTAAGGGAGCGTGGCCAGAACAATTGCCTTAAGTACTCTGGTCGTACAGAACTTCCCACTGAACAGCAATAGGTCATTCTCCATTCTCATTGGCTTATGGATATGAAGCTATGTTGTCTGTTGAATTAGATCCGCCTTCGCATCGCAGAATAGCGTACGATCAAGATTGGAATAGCCAGCTATTGATGGAATCCCTGGACTCAATCGATGAGAAACTTGAAGATGCCCAACTCCGAGTAGCTGTGTACCAGTACAAGGTCGCCCGGTATTTCAACTCTAAAGTGCGAGAAAGAAAGTTCAATGTTGGAGATCTTGTACTCCGAAGAGTTTTTCTAAACACCCACGACCAAGCTGCTGGAGTTCTCGGACCTAATTGGGAAGGACCATACCAGATTGACGAAGTCCTTCACCCAGGCACCTATAAACTTGCACGCTTAAATGGAGATCTCGTTCCTTGCTATTGGAATGGAGAACACCCGCGCAAGTATTACCAATGAACAATTCTTCTTAAAGAATTGGCTTGTATTTATTTTACTTTATACAAGTTTTGAAAAAGGGTTGGTCATTTTATGTGACTGATCGCTTATAAATGTAAGATCATATTGATCACTCGAACAGACATGTTTAGTCCAATTATTACGAGAATTATAAGGGACTGTGCACAGCCAGTCATTTCTTGCCAATTATTGTATTTATTACAAGTATTTGCTCATTACGTGTGTTGTTTTGCTTTATTATAATTCCAATTATATTGCTACTAGCAGTAATGTTCGAACAGGTTATGGTCAAGGTAAGTGACCAAGGACCTAAAGCTCCTCGATCACTTGGGGGGCATATAAGGTACAAGTAAGCAAATCATATCGTTAAAAGGTATGTAAACACATGAGCAAAATAAGTGAAAGCATGCTAGGGTACTTAGAGTATTTTTCAAATTTTATATTTTGATAAATCAATCCAAAGTGCTATGCTAAGTTCAGTCATGCGAATAGATATAATTGTCTGATTAAAAGGAAAATAGATGCCCATGCAGTAATACAAAATTAGTGTCTTTACATCACGACCAGTGGTTCGTGTAATTAAAATATCAAAAGAAAAAAGGGAAAAAGACTAAGGGGCTGGAGGATCTTGAGGAACGTCCTGGTCGACAGCTATGTCAGCTTCATTGTCTGCACCATCTATCCCTGTTGCTAGAGAAATCTCTGGGGAAGCAGGTACTTTAGCCCTCTCTTCTTCCTCCAGGCGAATGGCACACTGGAACATTAGAGTCTACCTCAGGCTTTCTGATAGATAGTTGAAGTTAGCCTCCCGATTGTGCTTCTAGAACTCGTAAAAGCAATGATGAGTGGCTTCCTTGTACTTCTCCAAGTTCTTGACTTCAGCTTCCTCAAGCTCCTTCATGCGTTTCTCCAGATCCTCCGTCTCCTGCCTACTTGCAATCAAATCAAGCTCGAGCTGTGCGGCCTGCTGGTAGTTGAGTTTGGCACTTTCCCTAAATTTTTCTTTGTCTTCGTTGGATTTCTTCAGGCCATCCCAAACCTCCAGCAGCTCTTTGGTCAGAGTGGCTTTTTTCTCGAGCAGTTCCTCTTTCTGCTTAGACAACTCTGTATTCTTCTCAAGCAACTCGCCTTTCTTTTTAGTTAGCTTGTTGTTCCTCTCGAGCAACTCAGCATTTTTCCCTTCGAGTGCTTTCTTAGCCTCGACGAGCCTGGTGTCAAAATTTCTGGCCCGGGACACCATCGCTCCAGCACGGCGCCAGCTAGCAGTCATGGTCAGTAGTCCCTGTAATCAGATAAAAAAGGATAAAGTGATGGCAGAGAATCAAAAATAAATTATCCAGCATCAGGGAGTGTCTTACGCTAACTATCTCGTTCAACCCGCGGTTGAGAATTTGATAGGCTCCATAGAAATGGTTTCAGTAATAGCCTCCTGACTGCGTTTATGTTTTGAGAGCTTGTATATCCTCTCCCTGGCTGAGCTAACCACGATGCTGGACAGGGAGCCTTCGGGCTAATTATGTCGCGTCTGACTGCTAGGGGCCTGAGAAGTAGGTTGCTGGTCGAAGGGTGTTGGAGGATTGGAATTTTGGTCGACCAGAGGGGTTGAGGCTGGCTGTTCGAGTGGTGATGGCGGTGGTGTGTTCTCCTTCGAAGGGAAGGTGGTTGGAGGGTCATCGGTTTGAGCCTTCTTTGTGGAGGTTTTACTGCTCTCCCCTCGGGCCCTCTTGCTGTCCTTTTTCTTGCCAGAAGATGTGGCAGCAGCCTTATAATGTTCGAACATGTCCTAGAGTCCATATCTGCACAAAAGGAAACAACACGAGCAGTGAGACAAGAAATTTGTATGGAGCTAAAAATGAAAGTGAAGAGATTATAAGTAAAGTACCTGAATTACAACTACTGGTCGCTACAATATTTACTGAACTACTTACTGCCTGGAAGAAATCTGAACTTAAGATTGGAGTATACTTAAAGTTGCCGTCCCCGTCAAATAGATTACAGGGAATTGGCAAACTATCTAAAAGCAAAAGATCAGTACTGTTCTCATTGAAAGACTCATCGATGGGAGCGGGAGGTTCAGTGGCCTTCTTTTTTCCTTTTCCCTTTGGGGCAGGGGGAGCAGCAGCTTGCGGGGTGCTGGAAGGTTCCCTGATTGTTGCTCCAGTGGCCCTCCTCTGAAGAGGTTGTTCCATGACTGTGTCCTGCTCGGGAACCTCTCCGCTGGTAGCACTCCCTGCTGTTGACTCCCTCATGTCCTGATGAGGGGCCAAAAGGCCGACCAGCCTTAGGTTAGCCTCTGTGACCAGATGCATGATGCTTTTTTCCACGTTAGTCATACTGGCCAAGAGGGCTGATCTTAACTCCATGTCTGGAGTAGGGTCTGGTCGCAACCATGGGCCTAAAAGGCACTAAAAGTCTAAGAAAATATGGAGGAAACACTAAATAAATATCAACAGCCAGTGGTACAAAGGTTTTACCTCCTTGAGCAAAGGCCAAATTGTTCGCGATCATGTCTGTCGTAAGGAAATAATCCTGGTAGTACCTCCCCACGTTCGATATGTGTGTGGTGTCGGTCAAGAAGGTGCGTCCAGTCTCCTGGTGGAAAAAGTGAAAGAACACCGTACCTTCTTGGTTAGGGTTGGATTTGAGGTCGAAGAAATAGTTAACCTCATGAGGAGTTGGCACGGGCCATTTTTTGTGGCTGTAAAGGATATAGAGTGCAGCAAGAATTCTATACCCATGAGGAGTTATTTGAAAAGGGGCAACTCCAAAATAGTTGGCCACCCCTTGGATAAATGAATGAAGAGGCAAGGTAGCCCCTGCCTTAATGTGGAACCTCGACCAGGCGCTGAAGGCGCCTTTGGGCAGGTTCACCCACTGATCTTGGTTGGGTCGAACTAATGTTACCCCCGTGAGTCCATACTTCTTGATGTAGTTGGCGATCATCCTAATCGTCACTCGGCTCTCAGGTACTACATACCACTCAACATCTGGTTGAATGGCATGTCAGGGCTGAGCGTGTGTTTGAATATTGGGGTCAGAAATATTTTCAGCTCGACCACTGGTCGAGGGAATTTCAGCCTGAGGAGCAGGCTGATTTGAAGGATTGGGAGTTTTCTTTTTCTGGGCTGTAGTTTTAGCTCGAGCCATATTTTGAATAAGAGTGTTTAAGGTGACACGAGAAAAGGGGATGTCAGGTATTAGCGATGATGGTTGCTCCTCGTCTTCAAGAAGTTGAGCTAATAAGTCATCGTCGATGGGTCTTTCTCCTCCCCACGGATCTTCCATGAAAGCTGTGAACAGAGAAAAGAGGAGATAAGACGCACATCTTAAAATCTTGTGTTGAAAGTTGGAATAACGTTGCTCGCGTCTACGACCAGCACCATTCTAACAGAAATACTGAGTTCTATGCAAGCAGTTTGAAAAAGAGATTGTAAAGCGGAATTAAAAAGTTTTTTGGGAAAAGTTTTTTCGACTCCGAAGGGGTGGGAAAACCCCAGTTTCTCACCTAGCTTAAAAATCAAATTTTTACTTCGATTTTACGCCCTAAATCTACAATGTTGACTACCAAACTGGCTCCTAACTCATATGAAACAATATTTCACTACCCTATTAATTATCTGTCAGCATGCAAACAATCCCCATATATTTTCGTCCAAGGACATGAAGGGTTTCAGAAACAAAAACACGCATAAGCCAGTTTCGAATAGCAACTAAAAGGACAAGAAAGTTCGTAAGACTTACTAAGGTAAAGATTGAAGTCCAAAAATGCAAGCTATCGGGCGTCCGAGTGTAGATGTCTGAAAGTTTCTTGGCTCTGAGGCGCGAGTTCTTTGGCGTTCTTCAAGAAGGCAAAGGCGAGTAAAAAGTAAAAATGATAACTTGAGGGTTATTTATGGAGACCAGGGCACGTTAAAAGAGGTAATCATGAGTTACCTTTTTCTAAGTATGGGGAAGTGGAATGGCCGTCGGACACACTTTTGGGAAACTGAAAGGACCTGATTAGACATGATTGGTCACGTTTCCCGAAAAGGCACGGGCGGTTCTAACAGATTTTGTGGGGCATACGAAAGGTTAGTTTCCTAAGTTTACTTATTGCTGGTCACAATAAATAAACTTGGGGGGCAAATATTTACCCAGAAAAGGTCATTGATGACGTGGCAAAGACTACTTACACATAGACTGACACGTGGCAGAATTAAAAGGCAGAGGTGCTGTTCGACTATCGACCAGAAGCGCGCCTCCTTGTCAGAGTTAATGTTTGTCATGACCAGACTGGTCGTGAAGTTCGATTTATTTCCTTTTTAAGTTGTAATCTAATATTAAGTGCATTTGAATATTTCTTCATAATTATCCTTGATACGCGGTTATTAAGGATAAGATACGACACATTATCATCTGTAACCTTCCTTGAGCCTATAAATACACATAAAATAGCTCAATGAAGGGACTTTTGGATTCATTCTAACTTTTTTGCTTAAGATTGAGAGAAAAGGAGCTAAAGTGAATTGTTACCATCCGATTGTATTACGCCTAAGGTCTGTGAAACTCAAGAACCCTAGTTCTTTGATCACAACTTTAGGATTCTATAATAACAATATCACAAAGTGGACGTAGGTTATTACCAATCACTGGGGTCGAACCACTATAGTTTTTGGTGTTCTTTACTTTCCATTAGATTGTCTTTTCAAGCATCGTGCTATTTTCCTGTCGTATATTTGACTCCGTATCGTTGGCTAATTTGAGGGTCAACAAATCTATTTGGATAACTATTATATAAATATTTTTTTAATGTAAAGTCCATCTTAAAGTGTTTGGATATCAATTAAAAAAAGATCTCTTATGAGGAAATTAGATTTTATGAAAATGAATCTAATTTATAAAATAGCTTCTAAAGAACTTTTCAATTAAAAAATAACTTTTAATTTTTTACCCAAACATCCCCCAAATTACTTTTAATTCTAGAAGCTAAAAAAGAGTTTAAAAAAGCTTAGAAAAATGGGGTTTACATATACCTAACAAAACTTGTAGCGATTACATCATTTCTCATCACCGAGTCATTTACAATGACGTGACCACTTGGCAAGTAAAAGATAGAGCCTCAGGTTATGACTTAGTGCCTCTTACCTAATGTAATAATATGTGCATACAAAATATGCATCAAAACATTACACACAGTGATATGTTACTGATTTTTTGAAATAGTAGGTCTCATGTTAAATAAGAGTATATGAAAAAGAAAAAAAATTCATGTTATTTTGTATAATGTTTTGGTGCATATTTTGTGTGCATGTATCATTACTCCTCTTACCTAGGAAAGACAAAGTTGAGGTTTAAGTGAAGGTTAGATATAAAGGTTGATAACTTTTTTTTAGGTTGAATATTTGGTTTTGGATTTGTGAGTTACAACTTTAAGTCTTTATAATTTTAGAATTTTGAATTATAAAATACTAATTTACAATTTTATTAGGTAGTAAATTTCCAAGATATTTGAATTATTATATATTAGATGACAAATTCAAGAAGTTTGAATTATTAAATGCTAAATAATAATTTTTTTTAACTCTAGTTGCTAATTTTTTTTAAAGAACAATTGAATTGTTAAATACAAAAAAATAAATTTTTAAATTTATTAATTTCTCAAAATATAAAAAAAAAATTGAATTATTAAGTACTAAATCACAAATTTTTAACTTTATGTACTCAAAACTCAAATATTGTTGTTGTCTATATACTCAAACCTCTCGCTACCATCACTCCCAAGAAGGCGCTAGACTTCGTCATCAAGAACATCATTTGCTGCTACGTGCTCCCGAGGAAGATAGTCTCCTACAATAGCTTACAGTTTGAGAGTGAGTTGTTCACGAATTTCTATCAATGGAATGGAGTTGTGAATATCTTCTCCTTCGTAGCTCACCCGTAGGAAAACAGGTGGTTGGAAGCAGTCAACAAGACACTTAAAGCCACCTTGAAGAAAAGGCTGGAATAAGCGGAAGGCATATGGCCCAAGTAACTGCCTAAGCAATTGTGGAGTTATGGAACCACTTCCAAGACCTCCACCGGTCACTCGTCATTCTCCATGGCCTATAAGTACAAAGCAATGCTCCCATTAGAGGCAGTAATCTCCACACACTAACGGGATACGTATGATCCGACCACAAATCATACTTTACTCCAAGAGTCTCTGAACCTCATGGAGGAGCTTCGTGAAGCTTCTCAGCTTCGAGTAGCGTCCTACTAGCAGAAAATAGCAAGATACTTTAACTCTAAAGCGAAGGATAGAAAATTTGGGGTCAGAGATTTGGTGTTGCGAAGAGTGTTCTTAGTCACCCGAGATCCTGGTGCTGGTGTGTTGGGCCCTAACTAGGAAGGTCCGTACAAGGTCAAGAGCATTGTGTGTCCAGGGACATATAAGCTAGCTCGACTGAGTTGGGAATTAATTCCTTAGGCCTAGAATGCTGAGCATCTCTATCGGTATTACCAGTGATATGAGTAGTGTATTTTTGTTAAATTTTGTAATCATTTTGTAGCCTCCAAGCACAATTAATGGAAACTTTGTAGACAAAATACGATACAAAATTTAAAAGAATCTACTTGTATTTGTTTCCTTTTTATTCTATTTTTACTACTCGAAGAGCACCCACTCGCTGGCCTAGACAAGTGAACTCAGAGTAGTCTCCGCTCACTTAGGGACATGGGGTTAGGGTAGCCTTGCAGAGTATAGTGTCTCGCGAAGGATGAACTAGGAAACTAAGCTTGTCAAGAGCAGAGTAGGCCTATTGTCAATACCCAGAGAATACAAAGATCTACATAACTAAGCAAAGTCGGGGAAGTCCATGTGTAACGCCCTGGTTAGCCAAGACATTTACAATGTGTGTTTAAAATAGTGCTTAACTCGCTAAGTGAATCATTTGTACATAAATGTGTCATTGAAGTCTAGATCAAGGTTAGGTATTAAAAATTTCATTCAATGAAGTAATTATTTTTCGTTAAAATATTAAGTTCATACACGGGATCCCAAAAACTGGTTACAAACTGATAAAAAAAAATGGAATACAAATTAGCCGTCTTAAGCGGCAAAACAGGGTTCAACCCTAGTTCCTCCCAGGCTATCTTGGTCGTGGCGATCGAGTAGGCTGCATATGTACACACCGCCCCTGAAGCTCTCCAACTCATGGCTGGTCTAGCTATCCCTTACCCTTACTTGCACCACATAGCACTCGTGAGCCAAGGCTCGGCAAGAAAACTTAAATCAACATGCACAGCTGAGCAGCAGTATATAAACAGTAACTTAAATCAATAACATTATATAAGCAATAAACTTAGCAGTGATATTATGCTCAATTAAACACATAATCCAATCTCATCATCCAATAAGATCAGTTAAGTGCTAACAACACTTTTGTTCATTTGTATAATGTTCAGGCTTGGCGTCCTTAGGCCGAGTCCTCTGATCCTATAGTTGACCCCGACACAGTTAAGCCAGGCTGCATTTCGCACACTTGCTATCGACCCCCAATGCCCTTAGGCCAACCTTCAAAATAGATATAATCACATATACATTGCACAACACGCAATTAGATGCAACATATACAAGCATGTACTACTTGATGTTCTCAAATGCAGATATAGCCATATTCTCACATATAATCATAGTCATATTCATATTTATTAACAGTGGTTCGAGCCCCGATAACAACCCAGGTGCAATTTTCTTACCTTGAGTCCCGAGCACGATCCCTATCCCTGAGCCCTAGCACAATAACCTAGTCACCAGCAATAACAGTAATCATCAATCACTTAGACTATTCAAAAGGTTCAAGGTGTAATTGGAATGTCCGGGACCTTGAATTCTACTAAACTGGGTAGTATGACCCTTTCCAAGCATTTAGGTTTGAGTTCTCAAGCTTAAAAACCTAAATTGGCTAATGTTCTCTATTTGTGTCACAACTTTCCCCAGAGGCGCCACAACCCTCTACAAGTCAGAGAGTAATCTTGGGCAAATCCCTGCTCGACGTCGCGGCGCAAACACAGTTCAACAAGCCCCTTAGCCTTTCTGGGTTCATGCGGGCCGAGACACTCAAAAACGGTGCCACGACGCAACCTTACGAACCCAGAAACTTTAGCATTTTTCTGTGTTTTTCCCTAGCCATACTCATCAAACTTCATTCCAAACGTAACCCAAAACCATAATTGAACCCCAATACCTATATACTACACCTAAGGAAACAAAATCACAACAATAACTAAACTAAAACTCCATTACAACTCAAAATTCATCTCTTGAGTTCAAAACTCAAGAACACCAAAATAAACATATCAAAACCTAATCACGACCCCTGAACTAAACCTCAATCAATCCCAACTCCAGCCTTCAATTTCCTAACCAAACTCCTCCAAAAAGCCTCCAACCCCAACTAAGTGCTAAAGGAGGGAGAGGAACATAACAGAGATAGAAAAAAAAGGAGGCTAAGTGTATTTGTTTTGACATTGTTTCCTTAAGCTTCTAAAGACTACTAGTGCCTAAGACTAAGTCCACTCTTTTGAAACAAGACCAAAATGCCCCTTATGCATAACTTATTCTTTAATGGCCCCAAGGGAAAAATAGTCATTAGCCACATTTCCCGCTAGTCTTCAAATTGTCCTATAAATTCCCAATCAATCCCGACATACCAAATTAATCACAACATAACTACCTACTACTTGATAAATCCCGAATACTCACTGGGTTTCCCAGAATACCTCTAGGCTCACCCCGAGCCGGGTATTTGACCCCATTGTGACTATTCTGCTAATCTGCGGACCACACTTCTCAAATATATCAACATAATACTATGGTCTCAATCATTTAACACATATAATCACATTTATACTCTCAACAGGTCAAAATTACAGATATGCCCTTATTAACAAGAACGGGCCCACATGCATATTTAATACACATAAACATGCACATATATTCATATTACCACATAAATTATGTATGCCACGTAGTCACACATTTATTCGATTAATTCCACATAAAAAATCCAATTATGCCCTCCATGCATAGTAATGTAGGTACTCAGCCTTAATAGTAAATTTGGAATGTTACAACTATCCACTTCTTATTAAAATTTCGTCCTCGAAATTTATTCACACGTCTCAAGACACTAATCCCACAACTCTAAATATAGCTTTAGAGTCTAGTCCTTTACCTTGCTATCTCCTTGTAACACCCTCACTAGAGTGACAATCTTATTCTGTAAGACTTTATCTCTTATGTCTAGGATTTCCATTGACATTTCCTTCCACAATAAATCCCATTGACATTCCAAGGTCTCTTCACCAAATCAGGGGTAGTACTTGTCACCTCTTTCCTTGACATTGGCACCATTAACACCTTATGAGCCCCCTACCCATACTGAGGTAAGGCTAATTTGTAGGCCCCTGCCCTAATCCTTATCAGGATTGCACAAGTCTATCAAATCTAGAGTCAAAACTCCTCTTTCTTTCCCATACTATCTTATCCTTTTAGTCCACAATACTCAGAGAAGTACAAAGCTCCCATCCTGGAACTCTGCATTCCCATATTGAAAATTTTGAACTCGTATGTCCTATCAAATAAGCAGACACTCCTGGCCTAACAATCCTAATAACTTCATTGGTCCTCTGGACCAATTCTTAAACACAATACCTCCTGTCTCTCATTTCATTTCTCATAATGAGTACTTCTTGTTTCCTATCTCACTATATCTTACTTAGATTCATTCTAGTCATTGACCGACACTCATCATTGTCACAATTCAATCAAGGGATCATACGTACCTCAATGCCTCGAAAACTTACACATTCAAGGTAAAAATCTTATAGTCTAAGTCCTTCCTTCAGGTTGTCAGTTTGTTTGAAGGTAACCAATAATTCTAAATCCCAATGTTATATTCATCGCCCTCTATAAATATTTTTAGAACTTGGGCAATAAGGGTCTCAATCTAACACTATCGACTTCGGTGTCCCACGGAGACACATGGTCTCTTTTGGCACATATGCATTCTTGTGATTCTCGTTCACACAAACCAAAGTGTGCTAACCCAATCTGTTGAGTTACAACTTTTCTTATCCACTCATCTCACTTGCAATCTAAGGTAATCCACCCTTACAGTCCATAACTATATCCCTTCATACTAACTCCAGGATACCCTAGAGGCATAATAGCCTTTTCGGCTTCTGATTATCATCTCCCACTTGCTAGAGGAATTAGGCAGTGCGCCTCTCGGCATACAAATTTTAGGTCCTACTATCCATTCAAACTTCCTGGATACAACAATTATATGGAGGTAGTACAAGACTCATCCAGATTTTCTACCTCAACGCCAACATCCATCGGATCACTCGTCCTATATATCTTAATCATTTCTACAAGATCATCTTTCTGTATTGCATTGTTCATAGAGGTATATCTGCCAACTTTCAATCGCTGATTCTATTCCAATCTCGGTTGTTACCTCATCTGACTTTACTCTAGTCCATGGCAGATCATACAACTAGCACAGATTTTTCCCACCTAAGATGTCAGACTCCACATTAGTTTCCCCTAAATAATAAAGGATTTCCAATGTAATTCCTTCATTAGTTCTCACTAGTTCCTTAGTCTCATGGTCAATCCCTTACGGGTGACGAAACGCTTTAACCTTCATGCTAGTACACATACTCCTTTTTCCATGGGTGCCATCACCGCACCCTAACTGTGGCTACCTGGTATTACTATCAACTCAACACCCCATGTAGAACATAAACATATATGTTCTTATCCCTTCATCCACCATGAAGCACGATCAATCTCCTTTTCAGTCCATACATGGGCGTACCCTAGTCTTTGACACACTACACTATAATTTCATGTTTTAAGCAGGGACAACATCCATCATGTTGTCCTCCTGTATCAATCCTTCACATGCATATTATAATACCATGGAGTGCTAATCAACCTTTAATTCAACTTCCGAAATTCCCGTATGCGATTATTCATTCAGAAAAACTTTAGGTTCTTAAATTAATTAAGTCCAGGGTATGGCTGTCTTCGAAGATTGCCAATGTGTGGTACCGGTCTTACTGTGCTTCTCACCCCTAAGGCATTCCTTTAGAAATTTCCCTACGGTTTCTATCTTAATTAGTTCATACCCAGTCCCATCACTCCCCATAATGTGACCTTGAATATCATTTGGAGAAATCGGAACTTATCCCTTCAGAAGACTTACCTATAACCCTACTTCCATAGCCTTGGTAGTATCAATGAAGTTGTTATTCATGTTCTGCTTCTAACTAGGAGTAGTCCAATACTTTCTCGATTGATCCGAATATGACTTGTCCAAGTCATCTTTGTACTCTCTTCTTATCGAACTTGCATAGGTCGCTAAAGCAGTAGTCAACTTAAGAGCCTTCACTAATAATCCATCACATCCTACTTGGTGCGAGAGGTAATTCTTGAAATTTTTCTTTCCTTGATCCTCAGCTGGTGATAACCAGTTCGAGGGTCAATTCTTGAGAACATTGTCCTACCCTCGCAACTGGGCAATGAATCCTTCATTCTTAGCAATGGTTACCTATTCTTAACAATTACTTCACTTGGCTATCCTTATGTGGTACACCTTCTCACAGACTTGGCCTTCTTCTTAACAAACGGTGTTGACGTGTCCCATGATGAGGTGCTCCGTTTGATAAAACCTCAAGTCAAATAATTTCTTCAACTCAACCTTTAATTTTTTCTTCTCAGCTAATGTCCTTCTTCATGATGTCTCTGGTACCAGCTCTATCCCTTCCATAATCCCGTAGCCTACTCAATTCCTGACACGATGACTGTGACAGTCATAATCCCGTGATCCGTAAGGGGAAAGACCGGGTAAGCTGTGCAATCCCACACCGTCTGGGGAAGGTCAAGTGTAATGATTCTAAGACTGTGTAGGTATGGGACTACACAGTTGGAGAGGGCTTAAATGGATTGATGGGTACTACCTATATCAACAAGATGCATCTTATTTTCGGTAGCCCATCACTTGAGAACTCCAAAGTTAAGTGTGCTTGACCTGGGGTAATCTAGGGATGGGTGACCTTCTGGGAAGTTTCCTAGGAAGCATGTGAGTGAGGACAAAGCACGCTGAAAAGACTCGTGTTGGTTTGTAGGGCCAGTCATCATTCCAGAAAGCAGCCATAATGACGTGGGGCGTCACAATGACGATCCCCAAAAATACTCATAAACTCATCGCAAATCTCACTGGCCATTCCATTTTTCATCTGGTCCAACTGATATATCCCTAGTGGTACCTACCACAGTAGTTAGGCATCCCGTAGATTCAACCGAGTCTTTCCTTTCTTTTAAACTCAGTAGTCACCATCCTTTCTTACAGTCCATGGTTGTCCCTTGTTTGACAAATAGATCCATACTCAGGATCATATCGAAATCCTCATATAACCAGCTCAATCAATTACTACCGCTAGCTTTCTATCAATAATACTTCGACCTGTCTCCTGGAAATTACCAATTTCCCCAGGTAGACACTAAAATCTAAAGCTTCATGGTGTGACAACCATATAGTATGTGCCACATATCTATGTCTCTACTGTGAGATACGTAGCTCCAAACTCAATCAACTCAATATATAAAAAGGAATGAGAACTAGATAGCCAACAAGCCGCCTCTGAGGGACTAGCCTCGGGCTCTGACTGTATCAAGGTGAACACTCGAATTGGAGTCGAGCCATCCACACTCCTTGGTTCTCCCTTCTTTAATCTCAGGAAATCCTTCTTGAAGTGCCCAACTATTCCCCATATAAAATATGCCTTCGCTCGACATTCTCCCAGATGGCATCTCCCGCACTTAGCGCATACTAGATAACTTCTCCAGATCTCGTTGCCGCCGTGGCGGCCACCCTATACACTATAACCCCTCCTATCAAAATCAGGAGTAGTAGAACTGCCAAGGGTCTTTATTTTTCGATTACTAGGGCCTCCTGTTGTGCAGATATATATACACAAGTGTATGTATCACTAACAAGTAATACAATGATAAATAAAGATCGTTGCCACGAAGATTGATTTACTAATTACTAACAAATTAATTTTCTATTTCTATTTGGTCAACAATAAATTGGTTTAAAAAATATTAAAATAACAAAAGCAATAAAAATAAAATAACACTATGAAAGAAAGCAAATAATTGTAGAAACTTTAAAAATAAAGAACTAGGGATTTTAATTTCATCAACTATTCACTTTATTATTTCGTTAATCAGACTTCACAATTCTTCTTCATAAACTAATAGTGGATTAACAAAAACGATTCTTGCTCTTTTTCAAGAAACAAAGAACTCAATTTACATGTGAATTTTCTACATTCCTGTGATAAATTCCAACACATAAAAGGAATTGAACACAATAATCCTAAAACTGCACAATTCATAGAGGTATTTTCATCCAATATGAAAATTGTGATTATTCAATCATAGCATAATCAATTCTCACTTTTCAGATTTCGAATCAAAATCATAAATCATGCAAATAGTGATCAAGCATTCACAAGCATTAAGAACAGATCAAATAATTTAGAATAGAAGAAAGAATCATGAAATCCTCGTAGAAAATAACAACGATCCAAGTGATTACATTAAAATCCCTAGAAAATAAAATTAGTTCATACCCATGGAAAGAACAACCCTAAATAAAAAATAAACATAAAGAAAAATAGAGTAAAAGAAAAAGAACTGTTGAGAATGAATGGAGATGCTCCACAGTGTGTTCTTCGCTCTCAAAATCCTCCTCTCCAAAAGTCCTCCTCTCTCCTCTCGAAAATAAGTTTAAAACTTTTTTTTTCTTTAGAAGCAATGCGGGCCACAACATGGTGTAAGAAGGACCACAGCCCATGTCAAATTTTCTGGGTAGACAAAACTAGGCGCGTCGCAACCCTCTATTCTTGCGCCTCGGCCCTTGTCAATTTAAAAAAAAAAACAGCCTTTCTATCTTAGACCGGGCTGCGGCTCAACATCTTAGCGCCGCGACCCTTAACAATTTCTTCAATTTTTGTGCTTTTGATCCCGAAAATTCACTGAAGCCATAAAACCTAATCACAACACAAAACTATACTCAGCACCTCTGCCCCTACCTGATCCCGTAAATTGGGGGTACCATTGTCTAAGCTTCCTGTCCTACGATACTCTCACTCCATATCTAAGTTTACCATGTCATTAATTTGTTTATAGTTGAATGGCTGTTATGTTTGGATCTATGTAGGTATACTTGTTTGTACTAATTTCTCGGTCGGGAGGCCGTTAACGACATTTCATGTGTAATGTAGCGGGGCCATAATGTGGATGCGATATCTGCCATAGTGGAGAGGCCATTGTAAAGATGTAACATCCATCTACTCGGTATGAGTCGTATATTGTTTGGAAAAAAAAATCTGTGTGAACCATTTGTGGTTATATGGTATGCAATACATGCTAATGTTTATCTGATTATATGTACGATTGTGTGGGGTTTTCGTGCTGAGCATTGGCTCACGGGTGCTTCGTGGTTCAAGTAAGGGCAAAGGAAAGATAGACCAGCCATGAGTTGGATAGTTGTGGGGGCGGTGTGTAAATACTCAATCGGCTCGACTGCCACAATCAAGACATTTTGAGGAACAAGAGTTATTATTTGAAATTTGCCACTTAGGTTGGTTGCTTCTGTAATTTTTTGTATACTTGTACCTTATTGGAAACTTTTAGGATCCCTTGTAATTAGTGAACCTTTTAATGAAAAGTTCAACTTTTTCACCAAAAAAATTTCATACCAAACTATCGTTTAACCTTAATTACACTTTTAAGTCCAAATGAATAGCTTAATGGGTTAAGCACTATTTTTAATACATGGTGTAACGATCTTGACTATTCAGGGCATTATAGTCGACATTCTATTCAAAGCCACATGTTTTGATTGTTTCATCAAAGGTAATATTCCAGGATCTAGATACTTGCTTTAATCCATAAATGGATTTCAGCAACTTACACATCTTTTAATCTTTCCCATTCTTGATGAACCCTTCTGGTTGTACAATATACATACTTTCATCAAGATATTCATTAAGGAAGGTTGTCTTGACGTCCATCTGCCATATCTCATAATCATATGTGGCAACTATGGATAAGAGGATGCTAATGGATAACAGCATGGCCACAAGATAAAATGTTTCTTCATAATTGTTGATGGTAGGAACTCGTCAACGATTTAAGGTTAGAAAACTCAGATTATTCTACTAAAGATAGCTAAGAATAAGATGGAGAGAACTTGAATCAACAAAAAATACAGAACTACAATGGAACAAAGGTCGTATATTTCTTAAGCGTCTCCCCATACAATCAGTTTTCCAAACCCTTAACCTGAGGGGCCGAAACCTATTTATAGGTGGGCTCTATTGGCCCTTGATACAAGTAGGACCCAGGGGACATGGACGTATGCAGGAATAGGGTAAGGGTAGTGGCTCAGGACATAGTGGTGTCTACCCTGACAATGCAAAAGTAGTGGTGCAGGACATTGTATTGTGGACTCTGGAATATTGTCAGGGGTGCTCAGGTAGTGCCTCCACTCTTTGTACAAGTTCGTACCGCCACTACTCATCAGATGCGAATGACAGGGCCATGCCTCTGACCTCTTCATGATCGCATCCTATATCAGTGTTCGTACCTTGTACCCAGTCGTCCTCATCAATTCATGTTTGGCGCCTAATGATTATTTGACATACCGGTTTGGTGTTTCCAAGTGTTCCTCGTACATATATCGAGGAGGCTCCAAACTTTACATGTCATGAGAAACCAAGGCGTGGGAGGTGTTTGTGGCGGGACAAGGTGTACACATGAGATGTAGAGAGGCTGGCTAATGGTGCGGATGCGTGCACCTATGGGCGCGGGACCCGTGAGAAGCAGCGAGGCTGGCCAATGGCGCGGACGCATGCGCCTATGCGGATCACACAGAGGCTGGGTGCGATGCTTCGCGTAGACGCGGCGCGCGGGAGGCTAGCCTTGAACTTTGTATAGCAAGGGTGGTGCCTCGAGGTACCCATGTTTGGGTACTAGGGTGCACGTGGGAGCCTCGCACGGCGCGACACAAGGTAGCCTCGCATAGCGAGACATAGGGTAGCCTTACATGGCGAGTTCCTCATGTGACAGCCCTTGAAGACTTATACTTGGATGTATGTGTCTATGCATCTCGAAACTTGAGCTTATTACCATAGCGTAGGCACATCAGACCTTGCAAAGCCTTCAAGAATGAACACCATTTCAAATATTTCTTAGGGTATTACTCAACATTTACAATAATCAATACCCTCTTTATGAGTGCAAACTTTTTCTACTGGCCTTGCTTTGAAAGTCTCCACTTTCCGATCTACACCTCTTTTCTTCTTGTAGATCCATTTGCACCCAATTCGCCTGACATCTTCAGGTGGGTCTACAAGTTCCCAAACAAAATAGGAATACATGGATTCCATTTCTTGGTTCATGGCTTCTTGCCATTTCTCATTTTCAGGATCATGCATAGCCTCTTTGAAATTAATGGATTGTCCTTGTCTGTATCAGAAACAAGGACCTGTTCCTCATGTTCATAGCGAACAGTTTGTTTTACAACTCTCCCACTACGATGTTGCACTGGGGTTTCCTTTCTAGGAACAGAGGTTTCCTCAGTTATTCGTTTATCATTTAATGTTGATGAAGGTGATGGAATCTAATCAGCTGTGAGTTCCACCAACAATACCTTGCTCCAAGGATTATAGTTATTCATATAGTCGTGTTCGAGGAAGGTTGCAATATTTTAAATTTTTTTTTTTTGGTCTGTGAGACTATAGAAATATCTGTCTCTTGTTTCTGGAGTCTAGCCCACAAAAATGCACATTTTAGACCTCGAATCAAGTTTCCCTGATTTTGTAGGATCTTGGAATTTAAATCTAGATGCATGCTTCCTATTATTTTCCAAACACATAACAGAAACATAGAATAACATGACATACACATGAACATCACATTCCAAATTAACATAAACACAAAAATGTAGAAACTTATGAATACGCAGTGGAACTGGAACAACTCCTTCCTTCAATCTCTCTAACCCTTGATTCCTTTATGTAGCAGAGTATTATCAAGAGATTGAACTAGATTTGCAACACAGTCTTCCTCACCAAGCCTTTAATCAACCTAGAAGTAGTGTGGGTTTGTTATCAACACTTGAGATAGAGATCTAGAATAGAAGAAGAGATAGTGGCTAAGAAAGGATTAGATTGTCTAGGATTTCACTTACCCAATGAATTAACTGAGACTGACTTATCAAAACCCTAGATATCATATTCATTATATAGGCTACTTAATGGGCATTATTTAAATTCAATTTTAAATTTAAATTAATTAAAATAATAAACAAAAAGATAAAAGTCTTGGTCTCCCACAAATGGACTTGGACCTAATCTCTTTGTTTTGAATTCAAATCCCAATTTGGCCTAAATTCAAAACCTTTTACTTATTTTTTATTTCCATTAATTAATTAAATCATTATTCAAATTAACTAATTATAATTTGAAACTTGATTTAATATTATTTATTTATATTGACATCAATTTATCAAATATTAGTAAATTTGCCAAAATATTTTCTTTTATTCTCTAAACTTCACATCTCTGTAAAATTTTCCAAAATTGACCTAGTCAAGTTTAAAAATCCTAATTGATAATTAAATAAATTATTTGAGACATTCTAGATGATTTACTCAAAGGTGATGTGGGGACTATGGATCCATGAAATCAAGCTCCAATAAGTTACCATGAATTTATTTACAAATAATTTCACTACCTTATTAATTCCTGGTGACTCCACTATAGACTCAGAGTTGAACTCTTGAATTCATAGAACGTATTTTACAAACCACAAATACGTTATCCATTGTTATTACCATTACAGTTAGTCAATCCTCTATCAATGACTTACTAACGAGCTGGGTGCAAATTACCGTTTTACCCCTAATCAGTATTTTATCCTTAGCTCCCACTAAGTTCATTATAAATGATATTTCTGTGAACTTAATCACAGAAATGAGATCTCAATCATTTAAAATTTGGAACAAAGAAATTAAGGAAATCATCTTTTTCACTTCTCATAAAGAAGTTATAGATTTCATATCTATGAGTAATACTCCCACTCAATTACACTACAAAATCTCCAAGATGTAAGTATGGGCTAGTCCGTAGGGTAAGTTGGTAACGAACATGTCAAAAGATTTAAATAATATAATTCGCAGAATATTATCACTAAGAATTAAGATCGACTTAACCTATGGTCAACGTTATGACATTGATTAGATTCGATAACAACGATATGTATTTATCAATCAATAATAAATATTGATCATAGTCCGATGTAACCAAATACATCTGATCTTATCTACTTGATCAATGCCTTGGACAAGACATCAGACCCGGAATGTGTAAATAGATCATATTGTAGATTGCCTAATCAGTGAAAATCCACTGCACAGATCTAATCTTAGGACATGTTCTTTTGATCATATAATTACAACTATAATCCACTGTGATCTAGTCACTATAATTGTAACTATTCATATGTTCGAGATTTATAAATGTTTGTATTAATTTAATAAACATGTAATAAAACAAGCGAACAATGCGATTGAATAAACAAAATGATTTCTAATTCTTTTATTGATAATAATAACGTGTTACATAAGAAATATGGTTTTATTAAGGGCATAAAACCCAATAAAGTCCCACTTACCCTTTGAAAATAAAGCAAACATATTTCTAAAATCCATTCCCTCTACATGCTTCATGAAAACACTCTCTCCCAAAGTCTTGGTAAAAGGATCTGCTAAATTTTCTTCCGACGCTATCTTCATCACCTTGACGTCACCCCTGGACACATATTGCCTAATGATGTGGTATTTCCTCTCTATATGCTTTGCTATTTTATGACTTCGAGGTTCTTTCGAATTCGCTATAGCCCCATTATTGTCATAGTACAATATGAGTGTTTTATTCATTCCTTGACTAACACCGAGATCCATGTAGAACTTCTTCCGCAAGACTATTTCCTTAGCCACTTCAGACGGAGCTATATACTCAGCCTCCAAGGTGGAATCTGAAATGGCAGACTGCTTAATGCTTCTTCCAATCACAGCTCCACCCCAAGAGTAAACACCATTCCAGAAGTAGAATTCTTGTCATCGACATCAATCTGAAAATTAAAATCAGTGTAGCCTATCGGGTCCAGTAAGCCACCCGAATAGACCAGCATATAATCATTTGTTCTTCATAGACACTTCAATATTGTAAAACGCCCTAATCTAATACATTGTAAAATATTTGCATGCTAATAAGTTTATAGAAGAAAAGCCACTTATTATAAAAGTCACAATGGGGCCTTGCTAAAAACATGCAAGTTGGGCCCAATAGTTTAAAAAGAAAATAATAGTTTTTATGCAACGTTTTAAAAATAATTAAAGTTCAAGTTCCACTGATAAGTTCTAAAAGTTAAAAATAAACATAAAAATATTCTTTAGAAATTTACGTTAAACTGATTGTTTTCTCGTCCATAGGATGCCCCCACACCATACACACCCCGACGTTGGAACTTCCCACATCACCACGTGTACCACAGAGAAATTCTATTTGCTACCTAGAAGGGAAAGTAAGGGGGGTGAGCTAAAAGCCCAGTAAGGAAGTACAAATAACACACAAGTATACACACAAAACATATTCATATTCATACATCGTTACACATCATAAAAATTCTTATCATAACCATCATCATCATAAGCATGATCACCATTGTTATCCCAAAAATCAGAAGTGAATGACATGGCAAGCATTAAATACACGTGGCTGATATCTGGCAGAATCTGTGCTCGACTATCGACTAGGAAGACATCCAATGTCATGCGATCGGCTTTTTCATACGACCAGACTGGTTGTACTCACATTATACGCAGAGGAAATCTTAGGCAGTTATGATGGAATCCGAAATTATCTCCCATGATTTCCTGAATATCTGATTATTTAGGAAAGAATATCTGTAACAAATCAATGTAAATCTTCCCTGAGTTTATAAATAGAGGAAGAGGGCTCAGGGAGGAGGGGCCTTTTTCTTTGGAGCAAAAAATATCTTTTGAGATTAGAGAGAGATTACACGAGAATAATTATATTTTCTTCTTCAGAGGTTAGTGAAACTCATTGAACCCTAGTTCTTTGATCACCCCTTTGAATCTCATTTCAATAACAATTCAAGTGGACGTAGGTTATTACCAGATCCTGGGGCCGAACAACTATAAAATCTTGTGTTCTTATTATTTTCGTCATCACATTCTTTTCAATGTATTCATCCACGTCAAGCGTATTTTGACTTCGTGTCAGTTGGCCAAAATTCGGGTCAACATTCTGGTGCTTTCATTGAGAGCTTGATATAGCATCATTGAGAAAACCAATGGCGAAAACTACCAGGAAAACTGGACAGGCGGCCGGCGCTGCACCATCTAACCCGCCTCCTCCTCCTCCTCCAAACGTGGCAGAAGATGAGCCACATTTGGAATTTGATGAGGAAGAAATGGATGACGCAACGCTGAAGAGTACCCTAGGGGCATTGCATGAGGAGCTGGCCAATCTTAGGGCCAGCCAGGAAAGTGCTGCCGAAATCATGGCGCGGCAGCAGCAGGAAATTGAGCGGCAGCGCCTAGAGCTGAGTGAAAGGCAGGCGGAGATGGACCGTCACCAGAGAGAGGCCATGGCAGCCCTCAAGGCAGCCTTGCAATTGGCTAGGAATCAGGCTGCACCTGTCTCGCAGCCTGATCAACCTGCGGATGGGCCACCCCAGAGGGGTCCCAATCCTAGCCCGCCTATCCAACCCTTAAGCCCACAAACGCCCGAGCAGCCACCGGCGCCTCAGGACGATGTCCCACTGGGAGACCCCGAAGCACAGCCTCCATCCCAAGCTGGTCGCGACAATCCCCCGCAGCAGAGGCAGAATTGGACCAGGCAGTAGCCCCGCAGTCCTAGATGCCACAGGGGCGATGAGCCAAACCTTCCGAACAGAGGACAGCATCCTCCTGGTAACAGGAGGAACTCAGAGTTAACTACCAACGCAGACCACCCTCTAACGCTCGGGAGGTTCCAGCCCGAGAGGGCAATCGAGGGAACAGTCGATCCCACCATAGCCAATCAAGATTCAAAGATGGCAATGGTTATAATGAGGCTGACTCAGGCAGAGGGAATGCCGGTCAGAGAAATGAAGAAAAGGGTGGAGGCAGAAGCCATCTACCTCAGAATGACCAACCCGACAGACAGGACGCTGGGGGGCAACCCAGACAAAATAACGTCTTCAACCGGCTTAGAGCTAGCGAGCAGCGGAGGGGAGATGAGGACTTGAGAGATGTACTCAACGATCGCCGCGAATGGCACGACGAGTACGTCCCCCCAGCAAGAGCAGAGGCCCCAACGATTCCTAGCGCTGTGCAGGTCCAGATAGATGCCCTAAACCAGGCAGTGCAGTAGCTGGTTGGGGGAATAACATCTTACATCGACCACGATAGGAGGAAAGGCACTCCTTTCGTCCAAAGGATAGCTATGGCAGAAACCCCTAGCAAGTTTAAGATGCCTACGCTTCCGAACTTTGACGGGTAAGGTGACCCGGTATCTCACGTTAACAAATTTGAGATACAAATGGACATTCAGAAAGTGTCCGAAGATGCTCGGTGCAGGATCTTCCCTGCAACACTTTCTAATGCCGCACAGGAGTGGTTTTTTAAATTCCCTCCTGCAAGTATAGTTTCCTGGGAAATGTTCATAAAAGAGTTTTATGGACAGTTCTATGCGGGTCGTGTGCACCCGACTGAGGCAAACCAGCTGGTTGAAATACGCCAGCAAGATGGAGAACCACTGAAAGACTACGTCCAACGCTTCATACGAGCAGCTGCTGGAGCAAAAATAGTGGGAGACGAAGGCAAAATGATGGCCATAATCGCAGGGGTCAAGCGCCTCATGCCTCTTTGGGAAAGCCTCAGAAAGCATGGGGTTAGAACTACCCAGGAATTCTTAGATCGAGTTGATCGCTACATCAAGCTCGAAGACGCCATTGCCAATGAAGGAAAGCCCCCAGGCAAGGATAAGGGGACTGCCGAGCCCGCCAAAGCCGCCAATGGTCCAAACCCAACGGCAACAGGAACGGCAACGGCAATGGAAAGAACGGAGGGAAACGACCACACAATGAGCCTTCCACCTCCGACAATAAACGATCCAAGGGCAACCGTTATGAACCCCGGTTCACTAACTATACTGCCCTAGTTGAGTCTCGGGGAGAGGTATATCAGGCCACGAGTTCTAGTGTGCCTTACAAGAAGCCTACCCCCATTCGAAAGGATATTTCGAGAAGAGACACTACCAAGTTTTGTGGTTATCACAACGACTACGGACATGACACCAATGAATGCAACCAGTTGAAGGATGAGATCGAGTTCCTTATCAGACAAGGACACTTGAGAAGATATGTACGGGCCTCGGGAAATTCCCAACGAGAAGCTCCAGGTGGCAACGAGAAAGCGCCTACACGCCAACGCTCGCCACCTTTGCAGCCTGATCCGGTAGTTGGCACCCTATTAACCATCTGCGGAGGCCCGCACCTCGCGGGAAACAGCGGCAAGGCCAAGGAACGATACGCTCAGACTCTGCGCCACGACCAGGACATCGAGATGATGGCTGTGGAGGACCGCACACTGAAAAAGGCTCGATCAGAAGAGGGCGAGATAACCTTCTCTGATAGCGATGCCCAGCATGTCCGGTTCCCACACTTCGATCCGCTGGTCATGGACATTCAAATGGCCAATATGATGGTGAAGAGAGTGCTAGTTGATACAGGAAGTTCAGTGAACATCCTGTACAAATCTTCTCTAGAACGCATGAAGTTGTCCATCAAGGATTTGGAGCCTTGCAACCAAACAATATACGGCTTCTTTGGCGAGGGACTCGCCCCCGCAAGGTCAATCAGACTTCCAGGGACATCAGGTACAGCGCCTGCTACCAGGATATTACTCGCTACTTTCATAGTGGTCGATTGTCCCTCGAGGTACAGTGCCATCATTGGAAGACCCATACTGGTTGACCTACGGGCCGTCACCTCCATATGGCACTTAGCCATGAAATTTCCGACAGACGTAGGGGTAGGACACGTGTTGGGAAACCAGAGGGAGGCCAGGGAGTGCTACAATGCCTCGGTCACGAAGGCGAAGAAGGGAACGTCAAAAAGCACTCCCTCTGAGAGGTTGCAGATGGAAATTGATACACAAGCCCAATCCGGTGAAGGAGTCACCAAATAGGGTGTTGCCCAAAGTGAGGATAGCGATTTAGATCCTCGCTTTGGGGATTTTGAGGAAAATGTTGGACCCGTCGAGGACTTGGAAGAGGTCCAACTTGATGAGAAGGACCCGACCAGAGTCGTGAAGGTCGGGGAAAACTTAGAATGCACTACAAAACATGCACTGGTGGAATTTTTGCAGAAGAACAAGGAAGTCTTTGCCTGGTCGCACAAACACATGGCTGGGATAGATCCTACAGTCATAAGCCATGTCCTAAATGTAGACAAGAGTTTTCCGCCCGTGCAACAGAAAAGAAGGCTGCTCGATAAGGATCGGTCGAGAGCCTTAAAGAAGAAGTTGAGAGATTAAAGGAGAGTGGGTTCATCAGGGTGGCGTTTTATCCATTGTGGGTCTCCAATCCAGTACTGGTTCCCAAGCCTAACGGCAAGTGGTGAACCTGTGTGGATTTTACAGACCTTAAGAAAGCCTTCCCGAAGGATTGTTTCCCACTCCCAAGGATCGACCAGTTGGTCGATGCTACTGCAGGACACGAGATCCTCTCTTTCATGGATGCATATTCGGGCTACAATCAGATCAGCATGCATCCCCCTGACGAGCATCACACCAGCTTTCGGACCGATACGGGATTATACTGTTATAAAGTAATGCCCTTCGGACTGAAAAACGCAGGTACGACTTACCAGCGACTAGTTAACCACATGATTAAAGAGTTGATCGGTGTAAACATGGAGGTATACGTGGAAGACATGCTGGTAAAGTCAAAAAAGGCGGAAGGACATGTGAAGGATTTGCAAGAGTGTTTCGATGTATTGAACAAGTACCAGATGAAACTAAATCCTCTCAAATGTTCCTTTGGAGTTGGATCAGGGAAGTTTTTGGGGTTCATAGTTAATTCAAGAGGAATCGAAGCTAACACCGACAAGATAAAAGCCCTGATCGATATGAAATCGCCGGAAAAGATCAAGGATGTACAAAGTTTGACTGGGAGAATTGCGGCCCTAAGTAGATTTATTTCCAAATCAATGGATAAGTGTGTCCCTTTCTTCAATCTACTTAGGGGCAATAAGAAATTTGAATGGACAGGAGACTGCGAGTGAGCTTTTCAAGCCTTGAAAGCCCATATGGCACAGCCTCCTATTTTATCGAAACCTATCGAAGGAGAAACTTTGTTCATTTACTTGGCGATCACTGAAGTTGCTGCTAGTGCGGTCCTAGTACGAGAGGAAGAAGGCATGCAAAAAGCAGTTTACTATGTAAGCAAGAGGCTAATCGGAACAGAACTGAGGTATCCTCCCATCGAGAGGTTAGCATACTGTTTAATCCTGGCCTCAAGGAAATTACGTCCTTATTTCCAAGCCCATCCTATCACAGTTTTAACTGACCAGCCCCTTCGGCAAGTCCTCCAGAAACCAGAAGCGGCTGGGCGTCTATTAAAATGGGCAGTCGAACTAGGGCAGTTCGATATTACATATTCACCGCGAGCAGTAGTAAAGGGACAAGTCTTGGCCGATCTCATTGCAAAGTTTACTGAACTCCCAGACGATGAGCAATGCGAAAAACCTAATGCACCTAAGCCTCATGATCAAGCTCCCTCGTGGAAGTTGTTTACCGATGGGTCGTCAAACGAATCTCACGCGGGAGCAGGAGTGATATTGATAACGCCGGAAGGGCATCAATTTCACTGCGCCATTAGGTTTGACTTCGCTGCCTCGAACAATGAAGCAGAATACGAGGCCCTCCTCGCTGGATTACGATTGGCAAAAGACATGGAAATAAAAGTGCTCGATATTTACAGTGATTCACAGCTGGTGGTGAATCAAGTTCTAGGGGAATATCAAGCACGGGGTCTCAAAATGGGAGCCTACCTAAATAAAACTAGAGATCTATTGGCAGAGTTCTAGAAGTATACCCTCCAGCAGATACCTCGAGACCAGAATTCGAATGCAGATGCCTTAGCCAAACTCGCAAGCGCGAAAGATGCTGACACTTTGAACATTGTGCCAGTAGAAAGATTGAGCGAGTCGAGCATACGAACAGATGTGACTAGCATGGAAATCCATATGGAAGATACATGGATGGCGCCATACTTGGAGTATCTGACCAGCGGTGCACTGCCGACAGATAGGAACAAAGCCAGAACTCTTCAAAGGCAGGCCGCGAGATATATATTGGTCGATGATGTTTTATACCAAAGGGGATATTCCATGCCACTGCTCAGATGTATTACGCCCGAAAAAGCTAAGGAACTGATGAAGGAAGTACATGATGGCGTTTGCAGAGATCATGCTGGGGGGCAAAATTTGGCGAAAAAGATTCTAAGGCAGGGTTATTTCTGGCCAACTATGAAGGAAGACTCTGCGGAGTACGTGCAGAAGTACGATAAGTGTAAAAGATTTTCCAAAATTCCACGCGCAGCCCCAAATGAGTTAAAACAGATGCAGAGTCCATGGCCTTTCGCAGTATGGGGCATAGATTTGATCGGATCACTGCCAACAGGAAAAGGTGGGGTGAAGTACGCAGTCGTAGCAGTTGACTACTTCACCAAGTGGGCCGAAGCTGAACCTCTCGCAACCATAACGACCAAGAAAGTTCTTGACTTTGTCATCAAGAACATTGTTTGCCGATATTGTTTGCCTCGAAAAATCGTCTCAGACAACGACACCCAATTTGACAGTGATCTGTTCACCGACTTCTGCGAAAGACACGGGATTATCAAAAGCTTTTCTTTAGTTGCTCATCCACAAGCGAACGGGCAGGTCGAAGCAGTGAATAAAACGCTTAAGGACACCCTGAAGAAAAGACTTGAAGACACTAAAGGAGCGTGGTCAGAACAGCTGCCTGAAGTCCTATGGTCGTATAGAACTTCTCACCGAACAGCAACAAGTCATACTCTGTTTTCCTTAACATACGGATATGAAGCCATGTTGCCATTCGAGTTAGATCCACCCTCGCATCGACGAATTACATACGACCAAGATCAGAACAGCCAATTGATGATGGAGTCCCTAGACTCAATAGAAGAAAAACGAGAAAAAGCCCAACTCCGAGTAGCTACGTACCAGCAAAAAGTCGCCCGGTACTTTAATTCAAAAGTAAAAGAAAGAAAATTCAAAGTCGGAGATGTAGTGCTACGAAGAGTTTTCTTGAATACCCACGACCCCACTACTGGAGTACTCGGACCAAACTGGGAAGGACCGTACCAGATCGAAGAAGTCCTTCACTCGGGCACCTACAAACTTGCACGCTTAAATGGAGATCTCGTTCCACGCTACAGGAATGGAGAACACCTGCGCAAGTACTACCAATGAATAGTCCTTCTTAAAGGACTGGCTTGTATTAATTCTTACTTTTTACAAGTTTCGAAAAAGGGTTAGCCATGTTGTATGGCTAATCGCTTATAAGTGTAAGATCTTTTTTAAGATCCCTCGTACAGACATGTTTAGTCCATTTTAATACGAGATTATAAGGGACTGTGCACAGCCAGTCATTCTTGCCAACCTTTGTAAATTTATTTTTACAAGTATTTGTTCATTACGTGTGTTGTTTTGCTGTATTACAAGTGTTGAATTTTACAACGAGCAGTAATGTTCGAACAGGTCGTGGTCAAGGCAAGTGACCAAGGACCTAAAGCTCCTTGATCACTTGGGGGGCATATAAGGTACATCGATAGCAATGCGTACCATGAGGTATGTAAACACATGAACAAAATGAGTGAAAGCATGCTACGGTACTTAGAGCATTTTTCAAAATTTATGTTTTGTAAAATCAAACCAAATTACTATGCTAAGTTCGGTCATACGAATAGGTATTATAATAAAATAAACATTATAATATCAGTAAGGCAATCGTTTACACCGCGAGCATTAGTGCTCGGATGTAAATATGTAATTAAAAGGAAAAACCTTTTACACCGCGAGCAGTACTGCTCGGATGTAATCGTTCAAGTGTAAGTAAAAAGCTGCCCTCGCAGTAATAAAAAATAAATTGTCTTTACAAGTAGGCCCGTGGGCCATAAAAACTGTGAGATAAGAAGAGAATTACTGGGGAGCAGGAGGGTCTTCTGGATTAGGAGCGCTCTTATCAGCCGGAGGATCAGCCTTAGCATCAGCAACAGGGGTCTTGGCCTTAGTTCTCTCCTCTGCTTCCAACCGAGCAGTACACTGCGCCATCAGCGTCCTTTGCAGCCACTCGGAGAGATAGTTAATTTTGGCCCCCCGGTTGTGCTTCCAGAAATCGTAGAAACTGAGGAAGGTGGCTTCCTTGTACTTCTTCAGATTTCTGGCCCCGTCCTCCTCGAGCTCCTGAATGCATCCTTCAAGCTCCTGAACGCGCCCCTCAAGCTCCTGCACCCGTCCCTCGAGCCTCTTTGTCTCCTCCCTGCTGCCAGTTAGGTAAAGTTTGGCCTGCTTACATTCTTGGGTGACGAGTATAGCACTCTCCCTCCATGTATTACGCTCCTCGTGTCCAATCCTTTCTAGAATCTCAAAAGGTCCAACAAATTGAGGGCTCAACTTTCCCTTTACTCCAAATCTCCTCACCCCTCGCAGTGGTGAAACTCGCAGAAACACGTGGTCGCCAACTTGGAACTCCACATCTCTACGCTTAGGGTCAGCGTAGCTTTTCTGTCTATTCTGCGAAGCAAGAATTCTGGCTCGGATCTTCTCAATAGCTTCATTTGTCTTTTGAACCATGTCTGGCCCCAAATATTTTCTCTCACCCATCTCATCCCAATGAATGGGCGACCTACACTTCCTCCCATATAACATCTCGTAAGGAGCCACTCCAATCATGGACTGATAACTGTTGTTATTTGAAAACTCAATCAATGGGAGATACTTATTCCAAGATCCCTCGAAGTCAATCACACATGCCCTAAGAATATCCTCCAACACCTGAATCGTCCTCTCAGACTGTCCATCAGTCTGAGGATGAAAGGCTGTGCTAAACTTCAACTGAGTCCCCATGGCTTTCTACAGAGCTCCCCAGAACTTGGAGGTAAAGATAGGGTCTCGATCAGAAACAATAGACTTGGGAACCCCATGGAGACGAACTATCTCTCTCACATATAACTCTGCATACTGTTCCACTGTGTAGGTCGACTTCACTGGCAGAAAGTGAGCTGACTTGGTGTATCTGTCCACTATCACCCACACCGAATCATAAAGTCCCACTGTCCTGGGTAGACCTCCCACAAAATCCATGGTAATGTCCTCCCACTTCCACTCAGGGATACACAACGGCTGAAGCAATCCCGCTAGTCACTGATGCTCAGCCTTCACTTGTTGTCATGTCAAACATCTGGCCACATACTCCACCACATCCTTCTTCATCCCGGGACACCAATATAATGTCCATAGATCCTGATACATCTTCGTGGTACCTAGATGAAGCGAGTACGACGTAGTGTGAGACTCATCTGATCCCTTCATCTGCCGAAACACAAATCCGTCCCTGATATCGAAGCATACCAGCCTCAGAAACAGAATAATCCTTAGCTACCCCCACTAAGAAATTCTGTTGAACTTCCTATAACTGCACATCCACCAATTGACCCTAGAGATTTGAACAGAACTAAATAACTACCCCAAGCCCCTCCAGCTTAATGCGTCTGCCACAACATTGGCTTTCCCTGGATGGTAAAGAATATCACAATCATAATCCTTAACCAACTCCAACCAACGCCTTTGCCTCATGTTCAGATCCTTCTGGGTGAAGAAATACTTCAAAATCTTATGGTTAGTGTATATCTCGCACTTCTCCTCATACAGGTAATGTCACCACACCTTCAGTGCAAATACCACTGCAGCCAGTTCCAGATCATGGGTAGGATACCGCTGCTCATACTTCTTCAGCTGTCATGATGCATAAGCTATAACTTTCTCATTCTGCATCAACATACAACCCAAACCAGTCCTTGATGCATCACAGTATACCACAAACTTTCCTTCCTTTGAAGGAAGACTCAGCACAGGTGCAGTAATAAGCCGTCGCTTCAATTCTTGGAAACTATTCTCACACTTCTCTGACCAAGCAAACTTCTGATTCTTCCATGTCAACTCTGTCATCGGGGTAGCAATCTTTGAGAATCCTTCTACAAACCGCCTGTAATAACCTACTAACTCGAAGAAACTCTGAACCTCCGAGGCGTTCCTTGGCCTCGGCCAATCTCTCACTGCCTCCACCTTGGACAGATCCTCCTTAATCCCCTCTGCGCAAGCTATATGCCCAAGAAAAGTCACATCTTGTAACCAAAACTCACACTTCTTAAACTTGGCATATAACCAATGCTCCCTTAACCTCTGCAAGACCTGTCGAAGATGTTGCTCCTGCTCTGCCTCTGAATTGGAGTACACTAAGATGTCGTCGATGAAGACAATGACGAACTGATCCAAGAAATCTTTGAACACCTTGTTCATTAGATCCACGAAAGCTTCCAGGGCATTGGTCAAACCAAAATACATGACCAAAAACTCATAGTGCCCATACCTCGTTCGGAAGGCCGTCTTTGGTACGTCCTCATCCTTGATCCTCACCTATTGATAACCAAAATTAAGATCAATCTTTGAGAACACCGTCTTTCCCTGCAACTGATCAAACAAGTCATCGATCCTTGGTATAGGGTACTTATTCTTGATGGTCAACTTGTTCAATTCTCTGTAGTCTATACATATCCTCAGATTCCCGTCCTTCTTCTTCACAAAAAAAAAAAAAACTGGAGTGCCCCATGGGGAGTAGCTAGGCCTGATGAATCCCAAATCCAGAAGTTCCTGTAGCTGTATCTTCATTTTCTTCAACTTTGCTGGTGCCATCCTATATGGTGCCCTTGATACTAGTTCTATCCTCGGTGCTAACTCAATAACAAACTGAATCTCCCTGCGCGGCGGCAATCCCGGCAGATCCTCAGGAAATACATCCAAGAACTCACACACCAATCTGGTGTCTCCCAGCCCTGCTGGCAAAACCTTAGTAGTGTCCACCACACTAGCTGAAAAACCTATACATCCACCTTGTAACAAGTCTCTAGGTCTCAACGCTGATATCATGGGTACGCGGGGTCCACATACCGCACACACGAAAATGAAAGGATCCTGCCCTCAGGCTCAAAAGTCACCATCTTCTTCCTACAGTCAATAGTAGCCCCATATCTAACCAGCCAATCCAACCCTAGAATCATATCGAAATACTCCATGTCCAGCTCAATCAAGTCTACTGAAAGTTCCCTACTATCAACCATCACTGACAGTGCTCTAATCCACCTTCTAGAAACTACCAGTTCCCCAGTAGGCAATAAAGTCCCCAACCCCGTGGTCCAATACTCACCAGGTCTACACAATCTATCAATCACATTACTAGAAACAAATGAATGTGTAGCACCAGAGTCAATCAATACAGTAAAAGGAGAGCCAGCGCTAGAAAGCTGGCCTGTCACCACTGAGGGACTAGCCTCGACCTCTGCCTGTGTCAAAGTGAACACTCGAGCTGGAGTCAAGCTGTCCACCTTTCCTACTTCCCTTTTCTTGGCTATTGGGAAATCCTTCTTGAGGTGTCCCACTATTCCGCACACATAGCAGAACTTGGCCTGACATTAGCCCTAATGGCATCTTCTGCACCTCGGGCACTTCGGATAACTCCTCCATGCCTCACTGCTGCTCTGACAGCCACCCTGACCACCCCGACCCCTCCTATCAGGACCAGCAACGGTCGAAGTGTCAGGGGTTTTCCTCTTCACATCACTGGGGCCTCCACCCCAACCTGACCCAGAATAAGGAGGCACCACTCTGCGACCCTCGCACCTCGGTGCACTTTCCTTCCAAATCTTGTTCTCTGCTTCCTCAGTGGTAAGAGCCTTCTCAACAGCCTAGGCATAGGTCGTCCCCCCAGGTACTGGTGTAATCCTCACATCCCGAGCTATCATAGCATTAAGCCCTCTAATAAATTCGTCTTGCCTAGCCGCATCTGTAGGCACAAGATTTGGTGCAAATTTTGCTAGTCTATCGAATTTTAGGGCATACTCAGTAACTGTCATGCTACCCTGCACCAACCCCACAAACTCATTAACCTTCGCTGCCTTGATGGCAACATTGTAGTATTTCTGGCTGAACAAATCCTTAAATCCATCCTAACTAAAAGTAGTGAGGTCCATGATCTATGATGCCACTTCCCACTAGATGCGGGCATCCTCTCTCAACATATATGTGGCACAGGCCACTCTATCATATCCCTCTATCCTCATGAAGTCCAGGATAGTAGTAATCATAGTCATCCACTGTTCGGCCTTTAGTGGGTTAGGTCCTCCCTAAAAAGTTGGGGGATGTTGCTTCTGGAACCGCTCATAGAGTGTCTCCCACCTGTTCCCAACCTCTACTGGCTGAATAACTAGTGCCACTACAGGTGGCACAATAGGTGCAACACTCCTTGATGAAGCCTACTGTCGCAGAAGACGAATCTGTTCATTTTGGCTCTGAAGTCGCGCTTGCATCTCAGCCATAATCTGTTGCCAATTCTCAGGGACTGGCAGAGGAATCTGACCTTGGTCATCATCTCCAGTCTCAGACCTAGTGCCGACTAGTCGCGTAGATTTCCTTGGACGCATAGCTATCCAAGTTAATCTGCAATCAATGTCTCAGTAATTAGACCATGATGACAGGGTAAAAGCTTTTCCAAAATCCACTAATGGAACATAATCAATCACAAACAATCAAGATATAGGAATTCATCCATACATTCACCCATATAAACACACTATGTAGTCAATCATTCAAATATTCATTTACATGCACAACAATGCTAATAAGCATGCCTCATTATAATCACACAACAGTCAAGGGCCAGACCCTATCAGTATCTCATGCTTATTATTAATCCAACAAATATCAACAATCATATTTCTTTCCAAGCACATAAGCATACAAGCACACATACACATTTACCAAACCCTTAATCGAGCTTGTCTCTAGCAGCGAATGAACATGTCTAGCCGGTCTTCAGAAACCCTTAAACCTAGGATGCTCTGATACCAAGTTGTAACACCCTGGGTAGCCAAGACCATTACATGTGTATTCATAAAGGTGTAGGAATTGCTAATCAAGTCATTTAGTTGAAAACGTGTCACTAAAACAATTAATGAACTAGGGTTAAAAAGGTTTTGGCCATATAAGATACATTTCATATAATTAAACGTTTTGTACAAGGGATCCCAAAAGGGCTAGTCATGGTGGCCGAGCAGCTAGTCATGTACATTCTTCCTTCAGAGCTATTCGAATCAAGGCTGACCAAGCTTACCCTTGCCTTTACCTGCACCACGTAGCACCCGTGAGCCAAGGCCCAGTAAGAAAACATAACATCATAGCACAGACATTGATAATAATCATATAACTCTTAATAGTCCATGTTAATAGTCCATATTAATCACATTTATACACTTAATAGTCCATATTAATCACATAACTCATAGACATAACCATGAATCCACAAGCTAATGCTCAGCTATTCAGCACGTCATATTCAACAGTTAACAATGATAATTAGTTCACACAATAGTCATGGTCGACGCCATTGGGTCGCACCCTCTGTTTACCCCACTAACTCCTGTCTGCTTAAACCGAGCTAAGTGAATATTAAGCTGTCCTCAGCTACCAGTGGCTGAGCCACGCCCTGTGCGCCAATGTAAACTCTGGCACTCTTGGGCTGTTGGTTTAATATTCTCATGGCCTAATACCAACTTTCATAATGCATACGAGAATAGGGAACCCTTAGCCCCATTATAAATTCACAACCGGGTGCAGTTCTCTTACCTTTAATTTCCAAGTGTTCAGATTACGAGAGATGCCCCTTGAGCATGATCCGTTTCCCGAGCCCTAGCTTATACCTCAGTTCCTGGTTAGATCCCTTAGATTCTACTGAATTAATCTTCTAAATCCTCTACTCAATTCTCTGAGTTCCAGCCTAGTTCCCTTAGTTTTTCTGTAGTTTTCCTTGAGAGATAAAAAGAGGGAGAGAGAAGGGTCGGTTCTTGGTGTTTCTACCACTTTCAAAGTTTTACTTAGTCTATCATTAAGCAATTCATTCAATCATGAGGCTTGGGGTACCAGAAACGTCCCCGAGGGCAAAATGGTAAAATTCACCAGTATTCCTACCTAAGCTTCCTAACCTCAAATATATCTCCAATTATTTATTTCCATGACCTGATAACTCAAATAACCATCTAATACCCAAAATATCCCTTGACTTGTCCCAAGTCAAGTATTAGGTCACGTTGTGACTTTCCCACTAACTAGCTCCTCACAAGTCGCATGCTGTAGATTTACCCACATAATAATGTGGTCCTCACAATTATATCATATAATCACATTTACGCCCTCAACGGGCAAAAATTACAAATATACCCCTTTAAGCTAAATAGGGCCTACATGCATACTAATACTTGCAGACATGCATTTCGCATATAAATTCATATAACCATACAAGCATGCTTATCGTAGAATCATGCATTAAACTACTTAATTCACACATAAACCAATTATGCCCTACTGGCATACTAATTAAGGCCCTTAAGCCTTATTAGTGATTTTTGGGTCATTACAGAATTATTTTTATTAAAGAATTTTTATTCTTTCTAAAAATAAAAGAATTCATTTATGAATAAGTTAATAAATTAAAAGAGGGTTTAAAACCCTACATTTTTAGAAAACAATAAAGTGAATTATTTTTTTAATAAGTAAACTTGATTAATTGACTTCGGAAAATTAACTAGTCAAGATGGGAAATTTTTAACGGTTTTCCTAATTAAGACAAATTAGGCAATTTTCTTAAAACTGTTTTTAGAGATTAAAACCTTAAGAAAAATAAAAGGAAAATTAAGAGTTAATTTTCTTTAAAAATAATTAAGGAATTTAATTAGTATTTTCGAGATATAATACCGGCTAAAATCTTTTATATATTTTACAGACTGTTGAAAGTACGGGTTAATACCGGAACTTTTAAAGAAAAAGATTTTTAGCGGATTGTGGGAAAATACTATTGTGATACCCGAGCCTAGGCATCGAGACCATAGGGTAGGTCTCCCTGAGACTTAGGGTTTAGTCTAAAATATTTTTGTATGAATAATTTTTAAAATGACCAAAATGCCCAAAATAATAATAATGAATTATGAAGCGCCATATATACTTTATGGATAACTACAGTATTGGCTAGCGTAATTGGACTGAACGTTGGAGGGTGAAATCCTGCTGAGAGCTAAGGACTCCAAGTAAGTCAACTTATATTGTGTGGCTGCAACATGAAACGGCTATTGTATTGTATGTTAGTATAGGGACACATGCACATATATACACTATCGTATAATGTTGCTTAGAGACGTTAGTCTAGTGAGTGCTGATTTAGAAAATATGAACAATAGGTATCTGTTATGTCCTAAACGACTGATCCCTGTCACACTGCTTGATTTTATTATGTCCAATTCATTACCGCGACGAGTGGCCAAGAGGTGAGGATTGCTGGTTAAACCTAGGGGGGCCAAAATGAATGGTACCTAGGGGCCCTCATGCTTACTTAATCAGTGAACGGTTAGAACCCGAGCAAGTGCTTTGATAAGTTATTCTGGAATAGCAGCCGTGAATATTGGCCATTCAGTGACAGTGCCTAGAGATACTAGGGGTTGCCAAGTTTGAGTGAGGTTGAACACCCTAGGAGCAATTGCTCTCTAGCACCATTGATTAACATAGAAGTCTCTGTAAACTCGTGTAAATTCGATTACACTCTTGGATAAGTAGTGATGCCCAAGGTAACACGATAGTTACCCTTGGTGGAGATATTTATTGGCTAGATCTTAGTGTTGAGACTCGGTTCTCTCTTACAGATTAACATTTAGGCTGGAGGGCGTGTTACACCCGAATTGTTGGAAATTGTCGAGTGTTGGTCTCGAATTATAATGTGAAATATTACATCTGCTTGCTCTTGCATTTTTTGAGTGTAGGGATTTAATTGTTGTTATGAATTAGTTGTGATATTATATGACTGCTTGCTCTGGGATTTTCTACGTGCAGGGTTTTATCTATTATAGGAAATAATTTATCATTGGTTATCAGGCATGACCATAAGTTTGCCAGGACGCTTTTGCATTCTTGAAATTGATTGTGTAGGGTCCAAATGGATCCGGAACCCTAATTTTCTGCATGCTTTTGTTTTAAGCTTGAACTTACTAAGCGTTTTCGCTTACCTAGTTGTTTCTTGTTGGAGGCAAGAACAAGGGCAAGACAGAGCAGTGGCTGCTGGAGTCTACCTTGCATATGTACATGTCGACCGACCTTTTGGGAAGTCATTTTATTTTTGGAAATATTGTGTAATTTTCCTATACTAGGCTCACTCTACTCTTAATTAAAAATGTTGTAATTAAATGTTAAGTATGCCCATAGAACTTTTTAAAAAGTTTTTTTATACGGGTTTTTGAGACATTTTGTCAAATGAAAACATTTATATTTTTGCATTATCGAGTCTTGAAAATCCGGGTCGTTACAAATTATACCCATTTTACATGGATGGTTTTAGAATAAAAATCATATGGTTGAATATTAGACATACTTTTTTAACGTAAAAGTGCATTTGCATGCGACATGCATACGTGGGAACGTTGTTAAAAAGTGACGTTAAAATTGATAATTCCTATGCACTTATTTCTATCGTTTTCAAAACAAGGATTTAGTAACATACTTTTATTACCATTATTTATCTCTTTAAAATCACTAAGTTGGTTAAACCTCTAAAACATTATTTTTATTTTGTAATTTAAAAATATAATAATTCTATTATTTATTTTTAAATTACATAAAAATAATAAAGGCTAGAGATTATGTGAAATACTTATAATTATCATGTTTCCATGGAATATAACAATTTAATTTAAATTAATAAAATTACAAACTTGGTGTGAGAAAAATACATTTTATTTTTATTATTTTTAAAACTTAATTTTAAGTAAAATAAATTCATAAGTGATAATCCAATAATTATTTTTAAATTATTAAACTAAACTTTCAGCCACTATTTAATTTATTTAAAAATCACAAGTGAATTAATCTCAACATTTTTCTTAATTAAAATAAAGAAAAATCATATCTATTAAAGGAATACTCATGGTTACATTTAAAAATACAATTTTTAATATTGACATAACTTAGGGTTATATTATTTCACAAACACACAAAATTTTCTTTTATTTTAAAAAAACATTCCAATATTTTACCAAAAATTCCAGCAACCATATACACTCTCAAAAATCACCATATTGAATTTAAAACCTCATATTTTCTCTAAAAATATATAAAAATATGCAGGTATTTATTTGAGTAAAAAAATATAATTTTAATGTATATTAATGTTCCATTTAATTTCTTAAAAACATCATAGGACTTGCAAAACTATTTCAGCATGCAAAAATATTATTTTCATCATATTTTAAATCATTTAAACACCAAAATCAGAAAGCTTAACAAATCAAAAATCCATCTTTTACATCATGCTTCACAAAAATTTACATCATTACCATACAATTCACAAACCCTAGCATGTTCCTAATATACATGGGTGACACAAAATCAAACAACTCATCATGCATTACACCCTTCCAGCGAAAACCCTCATGAATTAAACTTAAATATAAAACAAAATTCTGATTTACATTCACATGCATCCTAGGATGTTTCTATCATCATTCATACATACAATAACCTATTGATACATAATCTCATAAACATATTCATCAAATTTCATGGATTCAATAACAAGAGTCCAAATTATTTATTATACCAAAAATTATATAAGGTCCTTAAACATGGATCTAGCATAAAAACGGGATAAAAATATCAAAATATAAAGGGGATCCCTAGACATGCATAGGTTGAAACCCACATATACACAAACATAAAATATCATCAATCATCATACTTAGCAAATCAAAACAAAATCCCTTCATGCATTAAACCACCAAACCCTTCATGCATGATCAAAATAACATACAGCCAACAAAATAAAAGGAAAACAAAACAACATATTATTACAATTCATAAATCCTTAATCTCTCCAAGAAAACAAAATCAACACAAGGTTGAGGGAGGAATCCAATATCTTCCTTGAAAGAACACAAGAACCTACTATGGTCACCACCTTGCTTAAATCCTAGGGATTTTAGAGCACACAAGAACATGAGAAGAGAAAATCAAATACTTAGAAATCATGGAGAGGATCTAAACTCCATAATCAACCAAACCAAGAGAATTCTTACCTATAGAGAGATTCGGTCCTCTCTTCTTTCTTCTTCTTCTAGAAAACGCCTACTCTCTCTCTCCTTCCCTCTAGGCTGATGGTCCCAAATGAGCATAATGCTCTCTTCCTTTTTTTCCTTCCCTCTTTATTCTAATCTATCCATAATAGCCTAAGGAAAAGAATTGGTAAGTTTCCTAATTATGCTTATTTTCTTGTAATTCTAATTTATTTGATTGAAGATAAAAAAAATATAAATGGACAACTATCATTCCCTCCTTTCCCACTTGCCGTCCACACTACTTCTCGTTACCCTTTCTTTTATTTTTTTAATTAAATAATCTAAATAAATCTAATAAAAGGAAATAATAAAGTGTGTAGAAAATTCTACACAAGTGCATCATGCAACCATGCACATCCACACACTCAATAACTAGGGTGCATCACTACCTACCATGCACCTTAGTGCATTCAACCAAAACTCATTTATTCACATATTAAAGCAAATACATAAATAAACAATTAACAATTAAATTCACAAAATTCTACCAAACAATTCTAACACATAATTTAAACAAATAAATAAAATAATTCACAACACTCGACAATTAAATAAAATAAAGCACAAACTTTAAAAAAAATAACAAAAATTTGGTTGTTACAAGTATGTTCTTGACTGCTCCCAATGTTGTCTACCAGGATTCGACTGGTACTTGCTTACAACTTCCACTGCATGGAAAATTTCTGGTCTAGTGCATAACATATCATACATAAGACTTCCAACTGCAGATTCATAGGAAATCTGTTTCATCTCTTCTTCCCCTTGTGGAGTCTGTGGAGACTGCTTCTTAGAAAGATGAACTCCATGTTGGGATGGCAACAGTCCCTTCTTCGAGTTCGTCATAGAGAAACATTCAAGTACCTTATCTATGTACGATGCTTGAGATAGTGCCAACATCTTGTTCTTCCCATCTCAAATGATTCGGACACTGAGAAGTAACTAGCTTCACCCAAATCTTTAATTTGAAATTTGGTCCCGAGCCAGTTCTTTATGTCTGATAATTTCTTGACATTGTTGCCAATGAGCAAAATATCATCAACATAAATTACCAAGAATACTTTCACGTCATTTTCCCTCATTTGGCAAACACAAGGTTCATCAACGTTCTGCTCAAAACCATAGGTCTTAATTATTTCATTAAACCTTATGTTCCAAGAGCGCGAATGTAACATCCTAAATTCCCTAATATGGCTTAGTGCCTGCATTAGGGGGTCGGGAGGCAATAAGTGTGTTATTATGTGTTAATATGGTATGAGCATGTTATTATGTGAATTATATTATAATATAATTATGCTTGCATGTAGAAATGTTAAATAGGTGTATGTGGGCCCGCTTCTTATAATTGTAAATTTAAGTCAGTGTGATTGAGACAACATTATTATGTGGATAGTTTTGGGTTACTCAACGTGAGGCGATGTTGATGAGCAAGTTAGCAGAAAAGTCACAACGGGGTTTAATACCCGGCTCGGGGTGAGCGTAGGGGTATTTTAGTAGTTTAGTACATTGTCGGGGTTTAGCGGGTAATGAGAAATTATTCAGTAATCGTGTGAGGATATTGGAAGTAACAGGAATTATAGGGCGTAAATTATGAGTAGCGGGGTATGAGGCAAAAGAGCATGTGATGAGTAAGTTAAGGGCAAAGAGACAATTTGGTCATTTCTGTCCAAGTTTAGGACTTGGTTGGCTGGGAACCTCTCAGATGACTTAGGAAACTAAAAGAAAGAAGACTCTTAGCAGCACATTCTCTCTCCCTCATTTTCTCTCTATCTCTTGAAGCTTGGGAAGAATTTTGGGGAAACTGAAGAACAAAGCCTAGGAATTGAGGTATTGAGATTGGGGAACTAGGAGATTAGCTCAAGGGAATCATCATATCAGAGATAAGGTCTTGAATTCGAAACCTGTTCATGTTAATTCTGTGGTTTTGTTTAAAGCTTAAGTACATGCATGCTTGATAGTTGGGAGGATGAGTTTTGAGATTTGTTGATGAGTTTTAATCTAGGAATTAGCTAGGTTTTTGTGTTGGAAAGAAGTTATAGTGATTTTGGGGATTTAATTGAAAGATTGAGGTATAACTAGATTGTTTCTAGTTAGGTTCGGCTAAGGAAAAAACAAGAAATTCTAGGTTCGAAGGACTGGGCTGCGACTTTGTTCTTGGTGTGTCGCAACCCTCTAGGGAAAAAAGGAGCCAGGTCGGGCTCTTTGGCAAGGGCGGGCCGCGGCGCAACAATTTTTGGGCCGCAGTGCGTGCCTGATGGCTGGGGAGGCTGAGCCTCTAATTTGAGGCGGGCTGCGGCATGGGAGCATGGGGCCGCGACCCTTAAGGGGGTTTTGGTCTCTGATAAGGTTTTGAGTTCGGGAACCTAACCTTTTGGGCTTGGGATCGATTCTACTTCCGTGTTGGGTGGAATTTGATGTCCCAGAGGCTAGGACTCGACCTGGAAGCTTTTATTCACTCGTTGTTGATGGATTTCCTTCTTATGGTTGTGACTAGGTCAATGCTAAGGGCTCAGAGCAGGGATCGTACTCAAGGGACGTTGCTAGTAACTTGCATTTGGACCGAAGGTAAGAAAACTGCACCCAGTATGTGAATGTGTGATTAGGGCTTAGTCCAATGGTTAAATATAGTCATGATTAAGGTTTTGGCCCTGTTAATGAGCATGATTATAATTATGTTTGTGAATATATAGTTAAGTACACTGGAATGCGCACAATTATGATTATGCCTATGATTGTTGTTTGAGTGTATTATAATGCATTGTGTCTGTAGGTATGTATGTTAAATGAAATATGTGATTGTCTGTTGTGACTAGAAAACTCAGTTTATAAACCAGGGGATTATTATGATGTTAGTTGAAGATCGACTTATTAGTCGAAGGTTCATTGAGTTCTGAGAGACTCGTCTTATAAGCCGAGGGTTTTAAAGCTTGGACTTATAAGTCAGGGGCTTGTGAGGCTCGACTTATTAGTCGAGGATCAATAGGACTTAACTTATAAGCTAAGATTGGCATTATGCATGTGGAGTGTAGGCCACCATGGCTTGGCCACCCTGGGAGTGCATCACGCGCTTGACTGGCTCGGATGCCAAACAAATTGAAAGAAAGTGCGACACGCACTTGTGCGACTCTATGGTTGTTGATTTGTATAATGAGTACACCAGACTCAGTTATTACTGTTTGGCAGATTTATTACTCTGTGAATTGTTTAATATGTTTTCTTGCTGAGTCTTTTGGCTCAGGGGTGCTTTGTGGTGCAAGTAAAGGTAAAGAGAAGCTCAACCAGCCATGAGTCAGAGGTCGATAGAAATGACATGTACATATGCAGTCTGCTCGACCACCACAGCCGAGATTCTTAAGGAAGCTAGGGTTGAACCCACCTTTTTTCGCCTAGGTCAGATTATTATGTAATTTGGATGTTGTAACTAGTATTTAAACTAATTTTTTGGGATCCCGTTTAATGAACATGCTTTTGGGTTTAATGAAATGGTTATGACTTGACCAAAATTTTAAATACCTAAACCTTTTGTAGCTTAATCATATGTTTAGTCCAAATGACTTGTTTAGTAAGTCCAGCATTGGTTTTAAACACACTTGGAAATAGACCCTAATTAGCAGGGCATTACAGTGAAGCTTGTTTAAGACCATAAATGGACATATTGAGCTTACAGACTATCATTTTCTGTCCAGCTACTACAAATTCTTCTGGTTGATCCTTATAAATGGTCTCATCGAGAAAGCCATTTACAAATGTTGTCTTGACGTCCATTTGCCAAATCTCATAATCAAGACCTGCAGCTATCGATAAGAGTATGTGAATGGATTTTAACATGGCCACTGGAGAGAAAGTTTCCTCATAGTCAACTCTCCCTCTTAGGGTATAACCCTTTGCCACAAGTCGAGCCTTATATGTCTCAACCTTTTCATCAGCTCCTATTTTCTTTGTGTAGATCCACTTGCATCCAATGGGCCTAAATTCCATCCACACTTCTACAAGATCCCAAACGGAATTGTAGTACATGGACTCCATTTCCTGGTTTATGGCTTCGAGCCACAGATCCTTTTACAAACTAACCATTGCCTGTTTAAAGGAAAATGGATCATCCTCACGAGTGTCAGTTACTATCATATTGGTTTCACCATCCATCCCGTAGCATTCTGGGTTCCGAGAAATGCTCCCACTATGATGAGGCACCGTAACTATCTGACATGGACCAGTTGTTTGTTCTTCTTCCACGTTCTAGTTGATTTGCATTGGTATGGGTTGAACATTTCCTCCTGATTGCATTTCTTCCAACAGTATTTTACTCTGAGGTTTGAAGTTTTTCATGTAGTCGTTTTGTAGAAAAGTATCATTTTTGGAAACAAACACTTTCTTGTTAACTAGATTATAAAATAGATAACACCGAGTACCTTTAGGATAGCCTACAAACAAGCAAACCTTAGTTCGCGATTCTTGCTTTCCTTCCTTTTTCATCAGGACATGAGCAAGACACCCCCCAAATTCTATAATGGCGTAGAGTAGGTTCATGTCCATTCCATATTTCTAGAGGAGTTTTGGAGATAGCCTTAGAAAATACAACATTTAAAATGTTGTTAGCGGTCTGAATGGCATACCCTAAGAAAGACAATGATAGAGTTGAATAACTAATCATTGACCTAACCATTTCTAACAATGTTCAGTTTTGATGCTCAGCAACACCATTTTGTTGCGGAGTCCTGGGGCAATGAGACACTCAGTAAGATAATCTTGGAACTGATTATCCAAATATTCTCCACCCCTATCAGATCTCAAGATCTTTAAAGTTTTACCTAACTAGTTTTGGGCAATTGCTAAGAATTCTTTAAACTTGTCAAAAGTTTTAGATTTCCTTTGCATTAGGTAAAGACATGAATATCGAGAATAATCTTCAATAAATGTGATGAAATATTCATTACCACCTCTCGCCTGAATATTAATCGGTCCACAGACATCAGTATGAATGAGCCCTAGGGGAACTTTGGCCCTTTCTCCTTTTGCAGAGAATGAACGATTGATCATTTTTCCTTGTAGACAAGAATGGTAGACAGGTAAGTCACCCATTGTGAGTTCCTGCAAAGGCCCAACCCTTGTAAGTATTTTAATCCTATCATAGTTAATATGACCAAGGCAAAGATGCCAACGGTATGTCATGTGATGATTATCGATCTTCTATCATTTTGCAGTCCTAGGATTAGGTACCTTAAACAGTTCAATTATTAAGTGCGAGGGATTCATTAGGTCACAAAATATAAAATCCATTTTCCATACATCCAACATATAATTCACATCCATTAAATGAAATAGATATATTAAAACTTGTGAAAGTAACAACAAATCGTTGTTGATGTAATAAAGAAACTGAAACTAAATACCTACTAAAGTCTGGAATAAAATAAACATCATCCAACAACATAAATTTATTTCCAAAATTGAAATGAGCTTTTCCTTTCCCCTGGACCTCCATGAATTCACCATTTCAAACTTTAAGCTTTAACTTGCCATCCTTCACCGCTTTCCAGTTGCTAAGTAGCTGCAAAGATATACACACATGATTGGTGGATCTTGAATCAACTATCCAAACAGAAGAATCATCCTTTAAAACACATGCATCAAAGACTAATAAATTATTATTACCTTGGGTTCTAGTTACCTTGAGGGCAAGGCAATTACGCTTCCAATGCTCCTCCTCCTTGCAGTGGAAACATTGTCCTTTAACCTTCTTGCTAGTTGTATTTGCTCCAGCAGGTTTTTCAGTTGTCGGTGCCTTTCCAGCTGCTTGTTTCTTAGCCTTCTTTTTGTCCTTCCATGCCTTTCTCTTCTTGCTCTTCGAAGATGACACTAGGTTAGCCTTACCCTGAGCACCCCGAGTTGTACCAGCCTTTTTCTCAGGTCCTTTACTCGGTCCACTGTTTTTTCCTTCATACATATGGAGCTCATTCAATAACTGAGTCATTCCATATTCCAACTTGTTAAGAAAATGGTTCGTGGTGAACGTAAGGAAACTGGGTGCAAGGATGCTGAGAATGATTCCAACTTGAGTCTTCTCATCTACTGTTGCTCCATGTAGTTCAACTTCTTGGAAGTAGATTTTCATCTTAATAAAATGATCACGAAGATGTTGGCCAGGAGCCATCCTACAGTTCACATACTTCATGGTAGCCTTGAAACTAGCTTGCGCTGACTTGTGCCCAAACGTTTCTTGGAGTTGCTCCATGATGTCGTAAGCATTTTCGACATTCTCCATCTGAGTCCTTAGCATTTCTGACATGCTGGCAAGCCTGTGGGCCTTTTCCTTATTGGTGGGAGCAGTCCAATATCATACTTCTCCCTCATGACCTTTGAGGCGCTCTCTCCAGGAAAGTCAGGTTTAGTTTCAATCATCACGAATTTTGAGTTGTCGCCGATCAACACTATGTTGATATTAGACTTCCATTTCATGAAATTCTCGTCGATTAACAACTCCTTGGATAGAAGAGAGATAATGGGGTTGGAGGCCATAGAGCTACAATTATCAATAAGGTAATAATCATCGCATTGTTCGACAAACATTTATTCATACAATTTTTAGAAATAGCACAACAAATAAAAAATATTTAAAGATAAGTAAATACTAAAAACATATATTTCTATTTCTTAGGTATTTCAACTAGCCATGAACCTATGTGTCCCGGTAGGAGAGAATCACAAATATTCACTTAGTTAAATAGAGAAACATCTCAATTAATAAAACGTCCTAGACTTTTATTAATAACCTATCCATTTGATCAAAGTAACTAAAACTAATTATTTCTTACTTTATGAGTTTGACCCACAGTTTTGATTATCAGACTTAATTCCTATAGTCGTCGTAGGGATGAGTCTATAGAAGGTACATCTATAACCATCTATTCTAAGAAATTCAACCACGTTAAGAGTCCAGTGAACACCCTCCTCCGTAGGGAGACGAAATCTAAGCGCCATTATGCTCCACTAAACCCTAACCTCGTTAAATCAACGGTGGAGATCGAATTAAAAATTTAAAATACTTATTTAATTTTTCTCGATTTAGTATTTTATTCTATTGAAAATTACCAACTTCGATTTTTCTGAAGACCCAACTATTTCTAAGACCTTGGACTATTTAAACTACTAGACATAGCTACTACTTTGAAGAGAACATACATAAGAAATATTCATCACTTTATTTAAAAACACCAAAGTAAATATTCGAAATACATAAATGTGCGATATGGGATCCCATTGTTTAAAAATAAAACATAACTTTAATTTAAAAGAAGTTGTTTACACAAAAAAAATGCGAAAAATACATAAAAACATAATTTAAAGAGACTAAAAATAACGCCGTCCTCAAATCGACACGCAGCCCATCAATTCCATTCATCATCAACACACAAGTCAAGCCACCAAGAATCCTTTCGCCTCCGTATCTAACTTCCTGCATCACACTAAAAAATAAAGGAGTGAGCCTAATGCCCAGCAAGGAAAATCTACCAGCACATACAACATAAACATAGACATAAGACTATATCAAAATCATATACTATAAAACATATGACTATAAAACATCTATTACAGCTATAACCCATGATCCATGTAAACATTTGGGGTTTGCTAGCTAACTACTATAAGCCTCAAAATACATTGAGATTTGCTAGCTAAGCAACTATAAGCCTCAAAATACATTGAGTTTTGCTAGCTATGCAACAATGAGCCCCAAGGACTACAAGACATAATCATATATCGTAATACATAACATATTATAACGTAAGCATATCATAACATATAAGCATATAAACACTATCCTATTTTCCTTACCAAAATCGGGATATGAGAACAAGGACGGGATTTGGAACACTCCTAAAACCAACAATAAGACTGTGAGTAATTCTAAAGAAGTGATGATAAAGAAATGAACTAAACCACAAAGATGAAACATAACAACAAGAACCCTTATGTTCAAAGAACTTAAATACCTAACCACAGAACCATAAACAGAAGTTAGGATCTGAAAGAGACTTAAGGAAGACTAAGGAATCATAAAGAATAGAACTTATGAATAATATTACCTTAGATGAACTAGAACCGATCTAAACTTCTATATCGAAAACAAACTTTATCTCACTACCCAAGTGTTAATAAAGCTTAAGATGATAAAGCTTTTATTTCCCAAAACCCAAGTGTATCACTCAATAGAAATCCTAGCAGCTTGAAGGCTCTGAACACAACTTGAAGAATGAAGAAAATGGCTGAGCACTAGGTCCTATTTATAGAGTTTGAGGAGTGATATTATCCTATTAAAAAAATAATTAAATCCTTAAATAAACATGATTATGACAAGTGTCATGCTCTTAGTGGTTCTGGAAGGTTCTAGAGTTTCTAGAACATTCTTTTATTAAATCGTTAAATAAACATGATTATGACAAGTGTCATGCTCTTAAGGTTCTTGGAAGGTTCTAGAGATTCTAGAGCTTTCTTTTATTTAAAAATAAAAATACTTAATTTCATTCTAACTATAATCCAAATTTAAATTTAAATAAAATAGAATCCTAACTTCTAACTTTCTAAATCTCGTAACTCTAAACTCACCTATACTAAAATGAACATAACTAGAACTGTAAGATTTCGATTTAGACCATCTCTATATCGTTAGAAATCTAATTCAATTATCTACAACTTTGTGGAAATACTATTTTTCGAAATTCATAACATAACGAGGTCAAAAATTGGTCGGAAGTTACAGTACCCTAAAGTTATGGAAAATTCTATTTAATTATCTAAATAACAACCTAATCCAAAAATATCTTAACTAACCATATAATAACAAACTCTAATTCCATAGGCTAATTTCGAATTTACTAAGCCCAAAATCTTATTGGGCTTTATGTAGGCTCGATCCATAACACTTTTTAATAATATCATAATTAATTTATTCTTATGAAATCACCCCCTTTTCCACAAAGAAGACTACTAATATCATAAACATATACTATAGTATAATAATCATAACTACTAAAAAAATTAAACCTTATGTTATAATTAATATTTCTAAACGATAGGTTAAACTTATAAAATCCATAACTATTGCTACGAGTTCCCAACTAAGTCCCGACTTGAACCAAAATCCACGGAATCTAACATACTACAAACTAATACTAACTACTACTATTACTATCTAGAACCGAGCAACTGATCCTCCAAAGGATGAGCCCTCTGGCCAACCATCTGTCCAACCTCCTGCTCCTGCCGAGAAGGAAATCCCTCCTCCTGCTGCTGCCACAAATCCTTCACCTACGGCTCCTATCGAACAAGCCCAGCAAGCCGAGGGTGCTCTCCCTGGGGCCAGACTATCGGGTTGCTCCCTAAGGTCAGCCAAAGATCGCCTCGCCCACATCCTTAAGCATGACCATTGTAGAGACGCCATGGCTGAAGCTGAAACCATGGGGGTCGACCAGATCCTCAATAGGGCCCTTAATGATGTGGCCAGTGTAAGCATTCTTTCTCCCCTTTTGTGATCATGGTCTTAACTTTTTCTTTTTTGAAGTTGGTCTAACTCTTATTCTTTGATTGCAGGTCATGCTGACCATGACTGCTGCTCGTGCCCGCGCAGGTGCAAGCATCGACCAGACCCGAGCGAAGATAACTGAGGAGCTTCAAGCTGCGGAGGCTAGGCACGCGTGGGAGCTAGAGGTGGTGACCCAGCAGAAAGATTCCTTGGTTGCGAAGCTGGCAGAAAAGCAAGCCTCTCTGGAAAATGCCTGAAAACAGAGAGTTGAATACCGATATGCTAGCTGAACCCACTGGCGTGAAGTCAAAAGACTTCAGGAGGAGAATCTTCCTAAGGACAAGAGAATTGTTGTCCTTAAGAGCCAGGTGGAGCAGCTCAGGCTTACAAATGCCAAAGATCTGGATTGTACAAGAATGCAACACTTCGATGTTTCTATGATTTCTGGAAACACAATCAAAGTGCCAATTTTGACTACCTTCTAGAGGACGCTAGGAAGGCTAAGTTGGCTCGTTGTACTGCTCGATTGGCTGCTGAATAAAGGGCTAGAGTTCCAACCTCCCCAGAGATTTCGCTGGCCACGGGGATGGAAGGAGGGGAAGCTGCAGAAGACGTAGTCGACCAGAATGCTCCCCAGGATCCTCCTGCTGCTTCTTAGCGTGCTTTCTTTTTACTTATTTTATTTTCTTTTCCATACATGGCCCACGGGTCATAATGTTAAGACAATTTTTTTTCTTTTTTATTGCTACATGGGCAGCTTTACCTTTTAATTTAACATTATTGTTGCATGGGCAGCTTTACCTTTTAATTTAACATTTACATCCGAGCAATACTGCTCGCGGTGTAAAAGGATTCCTATGACATCATAATATTTATGTTTTATTATAATATCTGTCCGCATGACCGAACTTAGCATAGTACTTTGGCTTGATTTAACAAAACATAAATTTTGAAAAATACTCTATGTAACGTAGCATGCTTTCACTTAGTTTGTTCATCTGTTTACATACCTCTTGGTATGCTTTGCTTTCTATGTGCCTTATATGCCCCCCAAGTGAGTGAGGAGCTTTAGGTCCTTGGTCACTTGCCTTGACCACAACCTGTACGAACATTACTACTCGGTATCAAATGCAAAACTTTTAATACAGCAAAACAACACACGTAATGAACAAGTACTTGTAAAAAATTACAAAGTTTGGCAAGAATGACTGGCTGCGCACAGTCCCTTATAAATCTCGTATTTAAATGGACTAAACATGTCTTTACGAGTGATCTTTGACAGATCTTACACTTATAAGCGATCAGCCATATAACACGACTAAACATTTTTCAAAACTTGTAAAAGTAAAAATTAATACAAGCCAGTCCTTTAAGAAGGACTGTTTACTGATAATACTTGCGCAAGTGTTCTCCATTTCAATAGCGCGGAATGAGATCTCCATTTAAGCGTGCAAGTTTGTATGTGCTTGGATGAAGGACTTCTTCAATCTGGTAAGGTCCTTCCCAGTTTGGTCCAAGAACTCCGACAGCCGGGTCGCGGGTGTTTAAGAAAACTCTTCGAAGTACTAAATCTCTGACGTTGAATTTTCTCTCTTTTACTTTGGAGTTAAGATATCGAGCGACTTTTTGGTGGTACGCAGCTACTCGGAGTTGGGCTTTCTCTCATTTCTCCTCAACCAAGTCTAGGGACTCCATCAACAGTTGGTTATTTTGGTCTTGGTCGTATGTGATTCTTCGATGTGAGGGCAGATCTAACTCGACTAGCAACATAGCTTCATACCCGTATGCTAAGGAAAACGGGGTATGACCTGTTGCTGTTCCATGAGATGTTCTATACGACCAAAGTACTTCAGGCAGCTGTTCTGGCCATGCCCCTTTGGCTTCCTCGAGCCTTTTCTTCAGGGTATCCTTCAATGTCTTATTTACCGCTTCGACTTGCCCATTTGCTTGTGGATGTGCAACTGAAGAAAATCTCTTGATGATTCCATGCCTCTCGCAAAAGTCTGTGAATAGGTTGCTATCAAACTGGGTGCCATTGTCCGAGACAATCTTTCTGGGCAATCCATATCAAAAAATTATTGTTTTTGATGACAAAATCAAGTACTTTCTTTGTCGTTATGGTTGCAAGTGGCTCGGCCTCGGCCCATTTGGTGAAGTAGTCGACTGCTACAACTACGTATTTTACTCCACCTTTTCCTATTGGCAAGGACTCGATTTAATCTATACCCCACACTATGAAAGGCCACAGACTTTGCATCTGCTTTAACTCATTAGGACCTGCGCGTGGGATCTTGGAAAACCTCTGACACTTATCACACTTTTGCACAAACTCCATCGAGTCTCCGTTCATGGTCGGCCAGAAATAACCCTTCCTCAGAATCTTCTTTGATAAGCTATGCCCCCTAGCGTGATCTCCACAGAAGCCTTCATGTACCTCCTTCATCAGTTCTTTAGCCTTTTCTGGCATAACACACCTAAGCAGTGGCATGGAGTATCCTCTTCGATATAGAACACCATCGACTAGTATGTATCTAGTAGCCTATCTCTGAAGGGTCCTGGCTTTGTTTCTATCTGCTGGTAGTACACCACTCGTGAGGTACTCCCAGTATGGTTCCATCCATGTATCTGCTAACCGGACCTCCATATTGGTTTCATCTGCTCATATGCTCGGCTCGTGTAGCCGCTCAACTGGCACTATATTTAAAGTGTCGGCATCCTTCGCACTCGCGAGTTTGGCTAAGGCATCTGCGTTTGAATTCTGATCTCGAGGTATTTGCTAGAGGGTATACTCCTCAAATTGTGCCAACAAATCTTTGGTTTTGTTCAGATAGGCCACCATTTTCAGACCTTGTGCTTGATACTCCTCTAAGACCTGATTCACTACCAGCTGTGAATCACTATAAATATCCAGCACTTTTATGCCATGTCTTTGGCCAACCTTAACCCAGCGAGTAGGGCTTCATACTTGGCTTCGTTGTTTGAAGCGGTGAAATCAAACCTAATTGTGCAGTGAAATCGATGCCCTTCTGGCGTTATCAATATCACTCCTGCTCCTGCGTGAGATTCGTTGGACGATCCGTCAGTGAAAAGCTTCCACGAAGGAGCTACGTCTTGAGGCTCAGGCGCACTAGGATTTTCGCTCTGTTTGTTGTCTGGGAACACTTGAGAGGATTTAGCTTCATTTGATACTTGTTCAAAACATTGAAACACTCTTGTAAACCCTTCACATGTCCTTCTGCCTTTTTTGACTTTACCAGCTTGTCATCTACGTATACCTCCATGTTTACTCCGATCAACTCCTTAAACATGTGGTTAACTAGTCACTGGTAAGTCACACCAGCATTTTTCAATCCGAAGGGCATTACTTTATAATAGTATAACCCTGTATCGGTCCGAAAGCTAGTGTGATCCTCGTCAGGGGGATGCATACTAATCTGATTGTATCCTGAGTATGCATCCATGAAAGAGAGGATCTCATGTCCTGCAGTTGCATGGACCAGCTGGTTGATCCTTGGGAGTGGGAAGCAATCCTTAGGGTAGGCTTTATTAAGGTCTATGAAATCCATACAGGTTTGTCATTTGTCATTAGGCTTGGGAACCAGTATTGGATTAGAGACCCACGATGGATAAAATGTCACCTTAATGAACCCATTCTCCTTTAGTTTTTCAACTTCTTCTTTTGAGGCTTTCGATCTATCTTTATCGAGCAACCTTCTTTTCTGTTGCACGGGTGGAAAGCTTTTGTCGACGTTCAGGACATGGCTGATGACTGTAGGATCTATCCCAGTCATGTCTTTATGTGACCAGGCGAAAACTTCTTGGTTCTTCCTTAAAAATTCCACCAGTGTGTGCTTTGTTGTTGCTTTCAAATTTTTGCCGACCTTTACAACTTTGGTCGGAAACTTTTCATCAAGCTGGACCTCCTCAAGGTCCTCGACAGGTCCGAAATCTTCCTCAAAATCCCCAAAGTGAGGATCTAAGTCTCTATCCTCACTTTGGGCAACACCCTATTTGGTGACTTCATCACTTGATTGAGCTTGTGTATCAATGGCCATCTGCAACATTTCTGGGGGGAGCGCTCCTCGACATTCCCTTCTTGGCCTTAGTAATTTAGGCATTATAGCACTCCCTTGCTTCCCTCTGATTTCCCAACACGCGTCCTACCCCTGCGTCTGTTGGGAATTTCATGGCCAGGTGCCATATTGAGGTGATGGCCCGAAGGTCAACCAGTATGGGTCTTCCAATTACAGCATTGTAAGCCGAAGGACAGTCGACCACTATGAAAGTACTGAGTAATGTCCTGGTAGCGGGCGCTGTACCTGCTGTTACCGGAAGTCTGATTGACCTTGTTGGAGCGAGTCCCTCACTAGAGAAACTGTAAATTGTTTGGTTGCAGGGCTCCAAGTCCTTGACGAACAACTTCATTCGTTCCAGCGAAGATTTATACAGGATGTTAACTGAACTTCCTGTATCGACCAGCACTCTTTTTACCATCATGTTGGCAATTTAAACATCCACGACCAGCGGATCGGATTGTGGGAATCAGACATGTTGGGCATCATAGTCAAAGAAGGTTATTTCACCGTCCTCTGACCGGGCCTTCTTTGATGCCCGGTCTTCCACAGTCATCATCTTGATGTCCTGGTCGTGGCGTAGGGTCCGAGCATATTGTTCCCTTGCCTTCCCGCTGTTTCCCGCAAGGTGCGGGACTCCGCAGATGGTGAGTAAAGTGCCAGCTACGGGATCAGGCTGCAAAGGTGGTGAGCTTTGGCGTGCAGGCGCCTGCTCGTTGCCACCTGGAGCCTCTCGTTGGGAAGCCCCCGAGGCTCGTGCATATCTCCTCAAGTGTCCTTGTCTAATAAGGAACTCCATCTCATCTTTCAACTGGTTGCACTCATTCGTATCACGTCCGTAGTCGTTATGATAACGAAAGAACTTGGTGGTATCCCTTTTTGAAATATCCTTTCGAATGGCAGCGGGTCTTTTGTAAAGCACACTAGAACTTGTGGCCTGATATACCTATGCTCGAGACTCGATGAGGGCAGTGTAGTTAGTGAACCGTGGCTCATAACGGTTGCCTTTAGCGCGCTTACTCTCGGAGGTAGAAGGTTCGCTACGGGGTCTCTTCCCCCCATTTTTGCAGTTGCCGTTCCCGTTGCCGTTGGGTTTTGACCCATTAGCGGCTATGGCGGGGTAGTCTAACCCCATGCTTTCTGAGGCTACTCCATAGAGGCGTACGACGCCTAACTCCAGTAGTTAGGGCCATCATTTTGCCTTCGTCTCCCACTATTTTGGCTCCAGCAGCTGCTCGCATAAAGCGCTGGACGTAATCTTTCAGTGGTTCTCCTTCTTGCTGGCGTATCTCAACCAGCTGGTTTGCCTCAGTTGGGTGCACACAACCTGCATAGAATTGTTTGTAAAACTCCTTTACGAACATCTCCCAAGATACAATACTTGCAGGAGGGAATTTAAAAAACCACTCCTGTGCAGCATCAGAAAGTATTGCAGGGAAGATCCTGCACCAAGCGTCTTCAGACACCTTCTGAATGTCCATATGTATCTCAAACTTATTGACAGGAGATACCGGGTCACCATACCCTACAAAGTTTGGAAGTCTGGCCATCTTAAACTTACTGGGAGTCTCTGCCATAGCTATCCTTTGAACGAAAGGAGTGTCTCTTCTCCTGTCATACTCGATATGAGACGTTCTTCCCCCGACCAGCTGTTGCACTGCTTGGTTCAAGACATCTATCTGGGCTTGCACGGCTTCAGGAATCGTCGGGGCCTCTACTGCCAGGAGAATGTACTCGCCGTGCCGCTCCCAGTGGTCATTGAGTACAACCCTTAAGTCTTCGTCTCTTCGCCGTTGCTCGCTTGCTCCGAGCCGGTTAAAGACGTTATTTTTTCTAGGCTGCCCCCCAGCGTTACGTCTCGTTTATTAGTCTTCTCTAGGTGGTGGGCTTCTGCCTCCATCTCTCTCTTCATTTCTCCATCCGACATTCCCTCTATCTGAGTCGGCCTCATTGTAGCCATGGCCATCTCTTAACCTTGATTGGCTATGGTGGGACTGACTGTCCCCTCGGTTGCCTCCTCGGGCTGGAACTTCCCGAGCGTTAGGGGGAGGCCTACGCTAGTCAGTAGGTCCCCGTGCATTATCATGCCGTGGGGAGCCCCTGAACACAGAGCTTATCTCCGAGTTCCTTTTTTCGCTAGAAGGACGCTGTCACCTGCTCAGCGGGTTTGGCTCTTCACCCCCTTGGCGTCTAGGACTGCAGGGCTACTGCCCGGCCCTATTCTGCCTTGGCTGCGGGGGATTGCCTCGACCAGCCTGGGATGGAGGTTGCATCTCAGGATCCCTTGGTGGGACATCATCCTGAGGCATTGGTGGCTGCTCCAGCCTTTGAGGGCTCGTTGGCTAGATCGGAAGGCTAGGATATTGACCCCTTTGAGGTGGCCCATTCGAGGGTTGATCAGGCTGTGAGGCAGGTGCAGCCTGATTCCTAGCCAATTGTAGGGCTGCTTCGAGGGCTGCCATGGCCTCCCTCTGACGACGGTTCATCTCCGCCTATCTTTCACTCAGCTCTTGGCGCTGGCGATCTATTTCTTGCTGTTGCCGCGCCATAGTCTCTGCAGCACTTTCTTGACTGGCCCTCAGATTGGCCAATTCATCTTGCAATACCCCCAAGGTATTTCTCAGCGTTTCGGAGTCCAGTTCCTCCTCATCAAATGCCAAGTGTGCCTCATTTTCAGCCATGTTCGGAGGAGGAGGTTGAGATGGTGCAGCGCCAGCTACCTGCCCAGTCTTCTTTGTTGTTTTTGCCATTAGTGCTTCAACAACCTCGTCTCAAGCTCTCAATGAAAGCACCAGAATGTTGACCCTCGATTTGGTCAATGACACGGAGTCAAATGCTTGATGTGAATGAAGGTATTGTAATAGATCTAATGGAAAGAACAGTAAACGACACAACAAATTATAGTGGTTCGGCCCCATGAATTGGTAATGACGTACGCCCACTTAGGCTATTATTGATATTAATTCTCAAAGGAGTGATCAAAAAACTAGGGTTCTCTGAGTTTCACAGGCCTTAGAGAGATGAATAATACAATCGTAAGATAATAGCTCTAATTATCTTGTAAAGTATAAACTTAAATCAGCCAAAAGTCCCTTCCTTGAGCTTTTTCTCTCAATTTATAAGCTTAAAGAGGATTACACAAATTAGTTACAGATATTCTTTCCTAAATAATCGGATCATCATGGATCATGGGAGATAATCTCGGATATGATTATAATTGTACAAGATTATCTCAAAATATATGGAGTATACGACCAATCTGGTCGTATATAAAATCCAAATGTTACGTCAGGGGAATCTCACTGGTCGATGGTCAAACAGAACTTCTGTTAGGTGTTAGCCACGTGTTAAAAACGTCTGCCATGTCACCCATGCCTGTTTTTTGGATAACATTACGGAAAATATATTTAATTATCTAAATAACAACTTGATCCACAAATATCTTAACTAACCATAAAATAACAAACTCTAATTCCCTAGGCTGATTTCGAATTTACCAAGCCCAAAATCTTATTGCGCTTTATGTAGGCTCGATCCATAACACTTTTTAATAATATCATAATTAATTTATTCTTATCAAATCATCCCATTTTCCACAAAGAAGACTACTAATATCATAAACATATACTATACTATAATAATCATAACTACTAAAAAAATTAAACCTTATGTTATAATTAATATTTCTAAACGATAGGTTAAACTTATAAAATCCATAACTATTGCTATGAGTTTCCAACTAAGTCTCGACTTGAACCAAAATCCACAGAATCTAACATACTACAAACTAATACTAACTACTACTACTACTACTACTATCTAGCTAAAATAATCAATAAACCATAGTTTATAATTTTTCCATTAATTCTAAAATTACCCATTGAAAATTAATCTCAAAAATTAGAATTAATTTGTTTCTAATAAATTATTACAACAACCAAAAAGAATAACTTAATACAATTAAATCTAATTTAGGTAAATGGGCCTTAATAATTCTAGCTTGCATGGAGGAGAGCTGGGTTCAGTATGTCAGACCCACTACTATGGCTCCCTAACTTCCATACAAAGCCCAAAAAGACAGGAATTTGAACCTTCATTTTATTAATTGTTATTCAATTGATTAAGCTCAATCTAGTAATGTAAAGCAAATGGGCCTTCACAAGTGGAACCACCCACACGAGAGGAATTTAAACATTACATGTTCAATTTCGCCTAAATAAAACCTAAATTTTTATGAAAGTTTTATTTGAGTTTTCCCACATTTTTCAAAACAAAAAATGGGCCATCATTATACTTATATTTAAAGCCCAAATTCAAAAAAACATAATAATGATGCTAGATATGTTAATTTTTTTATTAATTGGATGTGCCTAATATGAAAATCTATATGATATGTTACACAACTTTATGCATTGTTACATTTATTACCATCATAAATAAATCAATTGCTAAAATAAATAAATAAATCAATGTCTAAAACAATTAATCGAGTTATCAGAATTAGTTTATTTATTAATTAATTACCATAAAGTTTTTCTTAATTGAAAAGTTATCATATAATTAATCAAACATAAAATTAAAATAATTGTCATTAAAGAAAATATCTCAATTATTTTAAAATTGGACACTTAGATATTTCTTTAGCACAACAAAAACCAAAAAATATCTTAACTACCCTTTTTAAAATGAATATACAATTATTTAAAAATAATAATATATATATTTAATTTCAGTCGTATAAAACAAAAAATTTAAGATTAATAATTTTTTTTTAATATGTATGGGACTGCCGTATAAATATATATATATATTTTAATAACGTAAACCTAACTAGAGTTTACATATATATATATATATGGAAGACTTCTCAATGGTTACTACCCATAGATGGGTACTAACGATTATGATGATGTGGCAGCATAGTGACTTTGTATAGCAAGTCACCAACATGTAAATATTTTTGTTCTACATTAATTTCGAATTTAGTTATTTCTTTTTTGCCATAATTAATGTTGTTTCCAACCAATGAGAGACACTAGCTATATTTAGAAATTGATATGCATTTGAAAAATGAAAATTTTATAGTATTATATTTTAATAATAAATACACATTTTTCATCAGGTAACCCTTCCAAAAATTTGAAAAAATCAAAATTTATTTTTAGAATATTAAAGTAACCATCCGTGGGTAGTAACCATTAAGAGTGCACCCATATATATATATATCATTTCATTCATAATTAAAAAAAAAAAAAGCAACTGCCAACTACCAAAAAAATTTGTGCAATTTTTCAATGTGCATTCTACCCAGCAACAATTAAGATCTAAAAATGCATGAAAAATAATACAACTTAAATTAGCAATATGGTACATAAACATTCAAACACATGCATATAAAATTTCATGTACCATCAAATTAAACTTTTAAAATTAAACATGTCAACAAACACATTTAATCATGCAATGCATTCTTAACATCTAGATCTAGGCAACCAAGGCTCTAAGGACAATTGTAGGATCTTGGAATTTAAATCAAGATGCAGGCTTCCTATTATTTTCCAAACACATAATAGAAATATAAAATAACATGACATACATATGAACCATCACATTCATAAATTAACAAAAACACAAAAATGTAAAAACTTACAAATACGCAGCGGAACTGGAACAACTCTTTCTTTCAATCTCTCTAACCCTTGGTTCCTTTATGTAGAAGAGTATTATCAAGAGATTGAGCTAGATTAGCAACACAATCTTCTTCGCCAAGCCTTTGATTAACCTAGAACTATTGTGGGCTGGTTCTCAATACATGAGATAGAGATCTAGAAGAGAAGAATAGATAGTGGCTAAGAAATGATTAGATTGTCTTGGTTTTCACTTACCCAATGAATCAACTGAGACTGACTTATCAAAACCCTAGATATCATATTCCTTATATAAGCAACTTAATGGACTTTATTTAAATTCAAATTTTAATTAATTAAAATAATAGACGGAAAGATAAAAAGCCTTGGGCTCCCACAAATGGACTTAAACACATTCTCTTTGTTTTGAATTTAAATTCCAATTGGGAATAAATACAAATTTTTTTATTTATTTTAATTAATTAATTAAATCCTTATTCAAATTAACTAATTATAATTTGAAACTTAATTTAATATTATTTATTTATATTGACACAAATTTATCAATATTAGTAAGTTGCCCAAATATTATCTTTTATTATCTAAATTTCATATCTCTGTAAAATTTTCCAAAATTGACCTAATCAACTTTAAAAATCCTAATTGATAATTAAATCAATTAATTGAGACATTCTAGATGATTTATTCAAAGGTGATGCGGGGACCATGGATCCATGAAATCAAGCTCCAATAAGTTACCGTGAATTTATTTACGAATAATTTCACTATCTTATTAATTCCTCGTGACTCCACTATAGACTTAGAATTGAACTCTTGAATTCATAGAACGTATTTTCCAAACCACAAATACGTTATCCATTGTTATAACCATTAAAGTTAGTCAATCCTCTATCAACGACTTACTAACAAGCTGTGTGTAAATTACCGTTTTACCCCTCGTAAGTGTTTTATCCTTAAATCCCACTAAGTTCCTTATAAATGATATTTATATGAACTTAATCACAGAAATGTGATCTCAATCATTTCACATTTTTAACAAAGCAATTAAGGAAATCATCTTTTCACTTCTCATACAGAAGTTATAGATTTCATATCTATGAATAATACTCCCACTAAATTACACTACTAAATCTCCATGATATAAGTATGGGCTAGACTATAGGGTAAGTTGGTAACAAACATGTCAAAAGATTTAAATAATATAATTCACTGAATACTATCACTTAGAATTAAGACCGACTTAACGTATGGTCAACGTTGTGACATTGATTAGATTCGATAATAATGATACTTATTTATCAATCAATAATAAATATCGGTCATAGTTCGATGTAAACAAATACATCCGTTCTTATCTACTTGGTTAATGCTTTGGACAAGACATCACACCCCGAATGTGTAAGTAGATCACATCGTAGATTGCCTAATCAGCAAAAATCCAATGTGGTGATCTAATCTTAGGACATGTTCTTTTGAACATATAATTACAACTATAATCCACTGTGACCTAGTCACTATAATTGTAACTATTCATATGTTCGAGATTTTATGAATGTTTGTATTAATTGAATAAACAAGTAATAAAACAAGCGAACAATACGATTGAATAAACAAAATGAATTATACTTCTTTTATTGATAATAATAACGTGTTACGTAAGAAATATGATTTTATTCTGGGCATACAGACCAACAGATTTAGGTCTAAGAACTTGAGCAGAACAGCCCCAAATGCAGATATGGTGTAAACTAAGTTTGTTTCCACTCCACAGTTCCTTTGGCGTTTTGCTTATGGTCTTAAATGGGACCACATTAAAAATGTACGTCGTCGTTTGAAGTGCATATCCCCATAATGAGAAAGGAAGTGAAGAGTAATTTAGCATAGATCTGACCATGTCCAACAAGGTCCTCTTTGTCCTTTTTGAAACACCATTTTGCTGTGGCATTCTAGGTGTTGTGAGTTGGGATAGAATACCATGCTCCATCTTTGAATCTTTGAATTCAAAATCCAAATATTCACCACCTCGATCTGATCGAAGTGTTTTAAGAGTCTTACCTAATTGCTTCTCAGCCTCAACTTTGAACTCTTGAAACTTACCAAAGGTTTCAGATTTCCTAAGCATTATGTAAGTACGACCATGTCTTGAGTAATCGTCAATAAAGGTGACGAAGTACTCATACCCACCTCTTGTTGTACATTCATTGGACCACAGACATCACTATGTACAAGCTCCAAAGGTTCTTTAGCTCTGTTGCCTTTTGCTGAGAAAGGACGTTTGGTCATTTTCCCTTCTAGACAAGATTCACAAACCGGAAGAGTTCCAAATCTTAGTTATCTTAAGGCTCCTTCTTTTGTTAACCGGTTTATCCTGTCTAGCTTTATATGACTAAGTCTAAGATGCTAAAGATATGTGTCATCCTCGTTTGAAATATATGTCTTCGGTTTCCTTTTGGCTTAGCTACTTTAAATAATTCTGAGTTATTTTGCGATTGTTCATTAGGTTTGAGCATATACAATCCGTTTGTTTGTTCAACTTCACAAATTTGAAACCATTCTTTGAAATAACAATCCCACTATTATTAAAAGAAACATCAAAAAAAAATTCATGCAACATAGATAAAGAAACCAAGTTTCTAGAAAATCCATAAATAGAATAAACATTATTCAAAATAAGATAATTGTTCCCAAAATACAAATGGGTTGTTCCCTTTGATGTTGCCGAAATGAGCGCACTACTTCCAACTCGCATAGTCACCTCGCCATCAGCAAATTCCCTTGATGATTCAAGTATCTACATAGATAAACAAATATGGTGAGTGGCTCTTGAATCTAAAACCTAGGATGACATATCATCTTCCACTTTACAAGCTTCAAGTACAAGCAAATTAGATTTACCTTTCTTTTTTAGTTCAGTGAGAAACTTTTTAAAGTCTCTCTTCGAGTGACCTTCAACTCCAAAGTGGAAACACTTTCCCTTTGGTTCTTTCTTCTTGGAGTTATTATCATTCTTTTTCTCATTGGCCTTTGGTGTCCTCTTTCATATCTTGGACTTTTTTCCCTTACCTTTGTCATTGTCATTGTTTTTCTTCCTCTTCTTGGTTTTATCCTCAAAGGTTGAAGCTTTCTGCTCTGCCACATTTGTCTCAGTCACTTTGGTTATGGTTTTGTTAAGAGACTCAAATGTATGTAGTTCATTCAACAGTTGAGTCATGTTGAATTCCAACTTATTCAAAATATATTTGGTTGTGAATACAGAGAAAGCAAGAGTGAGCGATTAACGTATGATGCTTACTTGTATACGCTCATCAATGACGGCCCCATGAATTTCTGCTTCATGCATAACATTAATCATGCTCAAAACATGTTCACGCATATAAACACCTTTCTTCATCTTAGTAGTCATGTAGGTTCTAGTAACCTCATGTCTACTTTTATTAGATTTCTGCCCAAACATGGCCTATAGAGATTCCAATATCTCAAAAGTAGTTTGCATGGGTTCATGATTTGTTATCAGAACATCATTCATGCTCACAAGCATGTAACACTTAGCCTTATTGTTGAATTGAATCCATACATCATATTTGTCTCGAATATTCTTCGGGGAATTGGCAGTGGACTCTTCAGGACATTCCTCAGTTTGGACTAATTTATGGTTCTCACAGATTAACATCAGATTCCGATTTGATTTCCATCTCATAAAATAATCACCATTAAGTTTTTCAAGTGAAAGTAAAGCAGTTATTGGATTGCCACCGTTCGATATTACTGAAGAAAATATAATACAACAATATTACTATTTGAAAAATATCAATTGCTCAGAAAGTAAATATGATGCATGAATGCAACAATTTAATCACATAAAATAACATTGACTATTCCAAGATAAAACTACCCAACAAATAAAGTGCCGCCTTAGGGCCGATCAAGTTAAATTCAGAAAGCTTATAATAAAATATTATTTTTATTATTTAAATCTTAAAATAACTATATAATTTCTCTTTTAAAAATAAAGTACCGCTTGTTTGGTCAAGACACAATTATCCACTGCAAAAGCTTAATTGCATCTTTGTAAGTTTAACCCATTATTTCAGAATTCATGACATAACTTAGAGAGTGCCGCCTTAGGGTTGGTCAAGCCTAAAATACATCACTATTTCCTATCTTTGTAAGAAGCCAATCTTGGTATTAATATGTCTAGAAACCTACCTTAGGGAACGGAAAAAAAGCCGCCTCGAGGCCTTATTCATATCTCACGGTGTTGTACTAATAATGGAGACCATATGTCACATTGAGATGTTCACCTCTCCCACTTATTTTTTAGAAAAAAAAATGTGTTTTATTTAACTAATAAATTAATTACTAGTTTATTAATAACCTTATGAATGTAATTAAATAAAAAATACATTTAATTATAAAAGAACTTATTTCTACAATTAATGTGATCTAAATAATTACTCATTACATTTGTCTAACTTTACTAAAATATTTTTTTAAATAAAGTTTATTATCTTAAAGGGCTATAATAAACTATTGCCTTTATTATGGTGTGACTTACCAAATTTTAACTAATTTAATACTTAGTACTTTACATGCATTGATTTCTTTAGAACAATTCATATAAACAATTAGGTCAATCCTAAATAATCATGTTTCTCAAAGATGGATGATTAATGAAAACTGTGAGGTGTTTCATGAATGTCATGTATTGATTAATGCATGATCATGTTATCAATCAAATATTAATTACTATTTATTTAAATAAATAAACAATAAATGATGAACTGAGTACTATTGGGCCATTCTACATTTACAACCCTTTGAAAAAATAGAAATAAAATTATAAAATTAGGCCTTGAGTTGTTTGCAAGACTCCAAGAATGCTCATCCTCTCTTTTAGGCTTCTTTGTAATTCTTAAGAATTTGTTCGGCCCAACTAATTAATTAGAGACTAATTTTTTAATTAATTTATTTTTATTAAAACTAACTTTTAATTAAATAACTATTTTATTTATTTGAATTTAAATAATTAAAGAATGAAATTATAATAATTATTTAAGCTAAAGAATAAGTCTTTTATCAACTAAAAGATATTTTATTTTTCTAATAAAAATAAAACATGATAATTAATTTTTTAAATTCAAACAATTTAAAAATTTATTAAATAAAAGATTAATAGCACAAAAATAAGATCTAATTTGGACACCAAGAATCTTGGTGCCCTAGATAACTAGGGCTGGCATCAATGTGGAGCCACTAGGGCTCGACATGGTGGTGCACTCCACGGGCCAACGCATAGGCACGGGGAGCCAAGGGGCTAGCGCACGCAGCAGGCAGGGGCTTGGACCGTGGGGCACGCGCATGCAGCAGAGGAGGTTGGTCGTAGAGCTCACACACGCAGCAAGGGAGCTAGGCCGTGGGGCTCGTGAACCCAAGCAGGGGCTAGGGTCTTGGGCTCGTGCCGAGGAGGCAGGGGCTCGAGTCGCAGGGTCTGTGCATGACTGATGCGTGTGGCTAGAGGCTCAGGTTCTCCTTATTTTCATATGTACATATTTTTTTAAACTCAGATTTCAAAAACTAAAGATTACAAAAATCCAATGCCCTTTATGACAAAAACAAGATCTAGAAATTCAAATTTTCAAACCAACAGCACCATATAATTAATGATCCATCATTCAACCATACATTAAAAAAAAACACATTCATCCATTCAATATATATATCAACATACATATAACAAATGTAAGAAACCCACACAATATTTAATATATATATATATGTAGACTACTCTAGTATAAATTGTTGGTATTAAATATGATAAATCATGATACGCAACGGAATGGATCTTTTAAAAATTTATTAATACTAGGCAGGATCATACATATATAGATATATTAAATCAAACACAAATAGATTAGAGATTATCTCTTGTAGCCTATCAAGAGTCCACGATTATTTTTGTTTAAATCAACGATCTTCCTATCGTTATTCAGAAAGCTCACACCTTGATCTTCCAGACCAATCCTCAAATACAGAAAGACATGTGTGGACATGTAGGATTCAAAAGGTTGATTTAGAACTTTATAGATGTGCTCAACACATGAGATCTAGAGAGGCTTGAGTAGAGAGATGATGTTGTGTATAGAATTTCAAGTTTAGGAAAATTTTATCGTTTCCTTATGATAGAGAGTGTCTAATAGTCAAAACTTTTGAAAACAAATTAATCGCTCACTTTTCTTATTTTTGGAAGTACCACTTCTTTTAGTTTTATAAAGATAATTAACTTGATTAATTAATCTTTATTTTATTTAAAATAAAATTGACCATTTAGAACCTAATTAATTATTTAATTTAAATCATATTTAAAAAGAATAATTAAATATATATAATTAAATAAACAAATAAATTTTACATTAAAAATTCAAATCCTAGGGATATTTCTATTCGTGAGTGGTGCCACACACACTCACTGTATAGTGATTGTGTCGTGAGCCACATTAGGGTTTTCCCTAAAATTAATATGAGTCAATTCAAAATTAACTTTATCTTAAAATATCGATTTTAAATAAATAAATATTTTATATAAATAAGATAATTATTAATCTCTCTCTATATTAATCCAAACATGATTAATATATATATTAACATATAGTTTTTCAAAATAAAAACTATATAGTCAAATGATTAATTAATACATAATAAATCAATTGCTCATAACTATCACATCATTATTTCCTTGCCCTAAAAAATTAATTCCTTTGCAAGTTTTTCATTCTCTCTGCAAATCTTTCTTTTGACATCCTTACTCTTGACAATGTAGGACATACGTGATCTGATGACCATGGACCAAAAATATGAAGCTCCAATAATTCAGATCAATAATTAAACTCTTTAATCTAATAATCTTATTTATTAATTCCATGATTACTCCACTATAAATATGGACTTGCACTTTAAGTATTTATAGAATTATATTTACAGAGTTTTCTCTTGTAGTGCATTGATATAATCAATAAATGTAGTTTTGTCCTCTATTTATTGGTTCATTAATTAGAGCTGGTCAATATTATCATTTTACCATTCTAATTACCTCTTGATTCTTAAGTACCATTAATTCACTAGCGAATATTTAATCTATAATAAAAATATAGATTGGAGCTCAAAAGCAATTCAGTTCCAAAATTAACCTTTAAGAGAAATAGTATTCAATCTTTTAGGAAAGTATGGATTCTATTATTTTAAATGATGCTCCCAGCCATTCGTGATATTAAATATCCAAAATAAAATTCATTAGCCTCATTTTTCTAAGAAACCTTAATGAGTGAATCAAAAGATCCAATAAACTCAAATAGGAGTTCATGAATGATCATCTATCATCTATTATGATAAGAATTAAATCTTTATGTCAAATGGTAAGTTTATAAAGATAATTAATTCTCATCGGTCTTGTTATATATAATCTTTATTATATAAAACACATTTACTAAGATGTCTATCCACACCAATTATCTGAATCTAGATCACTTGCATTCAATTTGCTTAGTAAACCGTACTAGTAACCACTCATTAAAGATTCCTTACTTTAATATGTTACATACTTTTTTATTCATTATATATGATCTTAATTCTCTCGCACTAATACAAGATCATATTATAATGAATGAATAATGAATTTGCTTGATATTACTACATAATTAATTCAGACAATAATTATAATATTCAAATATAATAAAACTATACTCTTATTTAAATCAATAAAATGTCTTTCCATGCTTTTAGGCATTATTTCTAACAAGAAGACCCATGAACACAAGCTAGAACAAATGTTAAGCCCTTTGCGAATGTGTCTCGAGAAAAAGATCGCGATGAGGTTGCTAGGTCTTAACGAAGATGTTCTTAGACAAGTGGCATGGAGAAGCGCTGAGAGGTCATGTTGGAGACACACAAAGAGGCTGCATGTAGAGACGAAGAGAGAAGTCGAGGTAGTATACAGAGCGAGTAGGTGGCGTGGCGAAGAAAGACAGAGAGAGGAGCCGATGTAGCGAACAACGTCAGAGAGAGGGGTCGAAGCAGAGAATAGAGACAAAGAGAGGAGGACCTAGATGTGTAAGTGTAGAAGATGAATGTTTCATAAATGAAGATGAGAGCAAGAGCGGTTGGGTGTAAAGGATTATAATGTGAAACTTTTTTTTTATAATCAATTTTAATGATAAACATAAGCCTAATAGTAAAACTAGATGGGCATTTCTAACACGTAACCAGCTACATAACAATTTTATTAAAAAAAATTATAAAATTCTCTTAAATACACAAATATAATGACCTATAATTTTTTTAAACACCTCAGCACACATCATATTTCAATTCAAACAAAAGAATGAAAATACAAAAAAAATGGACGCAAAAATGAATGTCAAATACCAAAAAATTTCCCTCCAACATGTTACCTAGTATTTTCATTGGTAGGCAATAATAATTTTTAAATATTATACCATTCACAACATATTCACCTACCAATAATATATACAAAAAAATAATAAAGTGATAAATATTTGAGATCGTCTCCACAGGGATTGTAAATTAAAACTAAATGCTCAAATTAATTACCAAATAATTGTGAAAGTAACCAAATTAAATTGTTTTGATTTCGTAAACTAACACTACTTGGGATCAATTAAAAATGCTAAAAAATAAACTGCAATGCTAATTTAAAAGTGAGGTAAATCATTTGGTTGAAATAAGCTTGAATTATTAAATTTCTATATGTCAATTGACCTATAGGTTTTGCCGCAGCAAAATCTAAGCAAAATTACCCAGAGTTGACAAGAATTCCAAATTAGCTCATAGAACTTTTCCAAATCCTATAGTATTAATTCTTTGGCCTAATTTAACATATTCCTATGTCAATCAAGTTTAAGAACCCATAATTTAAGAATCGATTCATAATGGTTACACAAGGTAAATAACACATTCATATGCTATTCACCAACATAACCTAAGAAGATTATTCACTTGTGTCATTCAAATCTATCAATTATATTCAAACTAACTCAATATCTTGTCATTTGTGGCCAATCAACAACAAGGAATCATCAATAAGAACATTTGAATGAACAATGGGTCAATTGCTAAAATAAGGTGCTAGAAAATTAGAATTAAGACATAGAGTTCATCAATAAATCAAGCCACAAAACATTAGTTCATGGCTAATACAACAAACACAAATACAAAATTAAATCTGTCCATGAGTAATCAAACACCAAATACTAAAAAAAAATACGAAATAAATAACAAAGAAGACGAAATAACCCAAAAGTGATGATGAAAGCAATCTTTTCTTCTTTTCCTCTTCTTCTTCTTCTTTTTCCTTCTTGTACCTCTGGTTTTCTCTCTTGTCCTCTGTCTACCCCCCTTCAAAAATGGCAGATCCCCCATTTATATGCGATTGGTTTCCCATTTTTTCTTTTTCCTCTAGGTTGCCCAATTTAGTAGTCTAAGTACGAAATTGCCCCTCTTTCCTTTCACACGTGAGCTTCCTTTCATTTTCTTCTTCTAGAATTTACTCCAAAATGCAGTCCAATAGCTCTGATTTTTTTGCCACCTCACCACCCTTTGACAAGTCAATTAATGAAATGTCACATGCCTCTCCCTTATATGTAGAATATCCCTCTTTGTATCGTGCTGAAAATGCTCTAGCAAAATTTTTTTTGCTCCAACAAAACCTAACATTTCAACACAAATCAAACAACTTAAAGCCAATTGACTTTTCATTATTTTTCTTTGAAAAATTCATGCATAAATTCTTTATTTTTCTACTTTCAGCTCTAAAACACCAAAAAGGACACAAGAACACCAAATAACACAAAAAAAAAAAAAAAAAAAGAAAGGAATTAACTACAAATAACAATAATACACAAACATCACTCAAGCTAATTCTATATTTATAAGCTTAAAAGTATAGAAAAAAATTATTTATTCAAGAATTATCACACCCCCAAACTTATGACTCTGCTCGCCCACGAGCAATGAATCTAAAAAGATGAGTAAAGAAACAAAAGACACCACAAATTGAACAACAAAAGAACAAAGATTGGAAGACAACAAAAACAAGACACAACAAGAGAAGATAACTTTGCTTTTCCAGTGCCAAAAAGGAGAAAACTCTCAAGAATTTTATTTTTGAATAAGAGAAACTGAAATTCACACTTAAACAAGCTTTAAACCAAAATCTTCAAGTATTAGTGTTGGTGTCAAAATATGAGTCAAGTGTTTCTCCCTTTAGTGCATGCAAATAAAACTATGCCTTGGTCCTAAAGCTAAAATAATTCCTCCATAAGTTACTTAGTGATCCCTTGTCCACTAATGTATACAAACACCACACCAAAGACCAATAGGACGTTATCAAGCTTGTAATTATAGGCTAGGGTGAAGGTAGGATAAGAGAGATTAATTTTGGCTCAAATCACCCTAAGCACCTCAATCTTTCTAGGACCTAAATCAATGCACACATTAATTTCACCAAAGAACACTCCACAACAAAATATAACTCTTGCCACTAGCCTTTATTACTAACATACAAAGACAAAAACTAAAACAAACTTTTATTTTATTAGAAGAGTTACACCCCCAAAATTATTAACAAGCATACTTGATTACCTTTTTTTTTGTCTTTTCTTGACCTTTTTCTAATTTTTTTTTCTTCAAAACTTTCTTTTGATGCAAGGGAGTGCACTCTTTCATCCTCTTTTTTCTTTTCTCTTATATAATTTGCTTTTTTTTTTTCAAATAATGATAAACAAACTAGATGGCTAGATAAAAAGAGAAATGAGAATACACTCTCCCCCCAACACATAGAGTTCAACGTTGTCCCCAATGGTGAAAATAAGTAAAAGAAGAAAATGAAAAATTCTCACTCAAATGCCTCTCTCACACGCAACTCCTCTCAACCCCCGCCCCCCAAAAAATGGAACAACAAATCAATCCTAGAAAGAGAAGGTGCGAAGGGTACGGTGAAAGGAGATTATTATTTCTAGCAAGGCAAATGAGTGGCTAAGAAATAAAAGTGTGTATTAAGCACAAATGGGTTACTAAGGATAAAAATGCATAATTGATAGGCTTAAAAGGCTTAAACAGTCCAAAGATGGCCTAAATCATGTCATTGGTGTAGTGATGTCTAGGATTTTGCCTCAAGGAAAACCACTAAGTAATTCTAGAAACTTAAGCTCTTACAAGAAACTAGCTATTTTTAGGGTCTCAAAAATGTTTAATCAATCTATGCACACACTAAAAAGAAAAACACTCTCATCAATCAATTGCTAACAACATTCAAATGTAACACCCTGTATAACCAAGGCCATTACACTGTGTGATTATAAAACTGCAAAACTTGCTAATATTTTCATGTAGTTGAAAACGTAACCCTAAAGTATTAATTAGGTTAGGGTTAAAATATTTCGGTCATAAATAGGAAATCTCTCAATAAAATAAACGTTTAAGACATGGATCCCAAAACAGGTTTTAAAGGACAGTTTACAAAAATTTCAAAGTTTATGTACAACCACAAGCCACTCTAATGGAAAAATAGGAACTTTAGGTTCTCCTGTCCCTGTACCATTCCTCGACCGTTGCGGCCAATCAGCTGACTATGTACATTCTGCCCCAAAGCTCTCCAACTCAGACTGGTCCACCTTGCCCTTGCATTTACTTGCACCACATAGCACCCATGAGCGAAGGCCCAACAAGAAAACCATATTACAGAGCATAATCAATAATCAATAGTCAGATAATTCACAAATCATCAATCAGATACTCAATAGACCACATTGTTCACATAATTAGTGATATCAATCTAATCAATCATCCAGGCAATAAACATGCCATAATAATCAAATTAATAACAATAAACGTATTACACAATATCCAGGGTCAACCCCCTTAGGCCGCACCCTCTGTCTATCCCACTAACTCTGGCTCGCTTAGGCCGAGCTCAGTGATTATATACTTAACCTCAGCTACCAGTGGCCAAGCCGCGTCCTTGTGCGAAAATATTAATTTCGGCACTCTTAGACCGTTTATTTCATGTTCACATGGCATAATACCATCATACAACATTACATACAAGTATAGGGAGCTCTTAGTCCCAACATTACCACATAACCGGGTGAAGTTTTCTTACCTTTGATTCTGAGCGCTTTGGCTAATTGAGATGACCCTCGAGCACTATCCCATTTGAGCCCTAGCCTATACCTACTCACAACTGTAAAATGCAATGCTCAATAACATTCAATTTCGTAACCCCACTTTGAAACCAATCCCAAGCTATCAGGAAGCCCAATTCCACCAAACGGGGTGGTGGAATCGATCCCCTAGCAAAATCCCTAAAAAATACCCAAAAACCCATTTCTGGAGGCAGGGCAGCGCTATTGCGCTACAAGGTGGGCGCTAGAGTGAAATCCAAAAATAAAATGGCTTCCCAAAAAGGTCGGTCCACATGTACATTTGCAAGGTAGACTCCAGCGCTCACTGCTCTGTCTTGCCCTTGTTCTTACCTACAATAAGAAACAACTAGGTAAGCGAAAACGCTTAGTAAGTTCAACTTTAAAACAAAAGCATGTAGAGAATTAGGGTTCTGGATCCATCCGAACCCTACACAATCAATTTAAAGAATGAAAAAGCGTCCTAGAAAACTTATGGTCATGCCTGATAACCAATGACAATTTATTTCATATAAACAGATAAATTCCTGCACTCAGAAAATCCCAGAGCAAACAGATATATTATATCACAACTATATCTTATCAACAAATATATCCATACACTCAGAAAATCCCAGAGCAAGCAAATATAATATATCACAATATAATTCGAGACCAACACTCGACAATTTCCAACAATTTGGGCATAACACGCCCTCCAACATAAATGCTAATCTGTAAGAGAGAATCGAGTCTCAACACTAAGATCTAGCGAAAAAATATCCCCGTCAAGGATAACTATCGAGTTACCTAGGGCATCACTACATATCCAAGAGTAAATCCCTCACAAGGGTAACCATCAAGTTACCTAGGGCATCACTACTCATCCAAGAGTGTAGTCGAATTTACACGAGTTTATAGAGATTTCTATGTTAATCAGTGGTGCTGGTGAGCACTTGCCCCTAGGGTGTTCAGCCTCACTCAAACTTGGCAACCCCTAGTATCTTTAGGCACTCTCACTGAATGGCCAATATCCACGGTTACTATCCGGGAATAACTTATCAGAGCACTTGCTCGGGTTCTAACCGTTCACTGACTAAGTAAGCATGAGGGCCCCTAGGTCCCATTCATTTTTGGCGCCCCTAGGTTTAACCAGCAATCCTCACCTCTTGGCCACTCATTACGGTAATGAGGCGAACATAATCAAATCAAGCAGTGTGACGGGGATCAGCCGTCTAGGATATGGCAGATATCTACCGTTCATATTTTCTAAATCAGCACTCACTAGACTAATGTCTCTAAGAAACTTTCTACGACAATGCATAGTCGTTTCATGTTGCAGCCACACAATACAAGTTAACTTACTTGGAGTCCTTAGCTCTCAGCAGGTTTTCACCCTCCAACGTTCAGTCCAGTTACGCTAGCCAATATTGTAGTTATCCATACATTATACTTGGATTAATTATGACACTCATAATTCATTATTATTATTTTGGACAGTTTGGTTATTTTAATAAAAATTATTTGAAAGGATTAATGATATTTTTTTTGGTTTTAAACCCATTATGGAAATTCATACAAAAATATTTGAGACTAAACCCTAAGTCTCGGGGAGACCTATTCTATGGTCTCGATACCTAGGCTCGTGTATTACAATAGTATTTTCCCACAATCCGCTAAATATCTTATTCTTTAAAGGTATTGCTATTAACCCGTACTTTCAATAAGTCAGTTAAAATATATAGAAGATTTTAGCTGGTATTATATCCAGAAAATACTAATTAAATTCCTTAATTATTTTTCTAGAAAATAAACTCTTTGTTTTCGTTTTATTTTTTTCTTAAGGTTTTAATTTCTAAAAACTATTTTAAGAAAATAGCCTAGTTTGTCTTAATTAGGAAAACCGTTAAAAATTTCCCATCTTGACTAGTTAATTTTTCAAATCAATTAATCAAGTTTACTTACTAGAAAAATAATTCACTTAATCATTTTCTCAAAATATAGGGTTTTAAACCCTCTTTTAATTTATTAACTATTAATAAATTAAATCTTTTATTTTTAAAAAGAATAAAAATTCTTTAATAAAAATAATTCACACTTACCCAATTGTTACCAAATTTTCCAATTTCATTTTTGGTATGCCATTTAGGTCTTTGTAAAATCTTAGGTCAAAATGAGCATTTTTGATTGATGAAATTATTTTCCAAGAAGGAAGTAAAAATGACCTTATTTTCAAGTCCTTATTTTTTCCAAATTTTTACACTTAATAACTTTCAAACGGTTCAGTGTTTTCTTACCAAATTTTACAGTAGAATACTAGGTTATGCCAATAATATGTACACCAAATTTTAGAAAAAACTGGGTTCATTTTCCCTATACAGAGGCTATCCAAACTTGGTCCCGAAATTAAGAATACGAAAAAACAGTTTTTTACCTAAACTTTGAAATAGCATAACTCCCTCATTTTTAAACATTTTTGAGTGTTTCAAAAGCTCAATTTTATGTACTCAATCTCAACAACATCACAGTACAATTAAATTTTACAAAATCAACATACCGTGGATTCTTGACCCCTTGGAAGTCACAGCTCAAATATGTATTTTGGTTTAGGGTTTCCAACAAAACCATTGGGGTTTGGGTCCTTATTTTCAAAAATCCACACAAAAACATCATAAAAATTATAAAACAACTACCATAACCTTATTACATCACCAATAAGAAACATTAAGCATTAAATATACAAAATAATGCTTAAAAATAAAAACCCTACAACAAAAATCATAAAAAGTAAACTTTTTACCTCTTTATTGTTCTTGCTTAAGGTTTGGATCTTCCTATTAGCTTTGGCTCCCTCAAAACCTTTCAAAAACCCTAACGAACTCCCCCCAAAAACATAGATAATTACCTATTTGAAAATCTATAGTTAAAACTTTACAAAAGTCTAGTTTATTGAAACTTTACCTTAGGGAAAACCCTTCCTAGACAAAGGCTTAGCTTCCAAGCCTCCTTAGTGTTCTTGAGGTTGAAGGTGGAGAGAAATCTTTGAGAAAGATTTCAAAGAAGTTGATAGAGAAAGAGAGAAAGAAAGTGATCGGTTTTTATTTTTTTTTGGGGGGGGGCGGGGGCGGGGGGGGGGGGGGGTGGGGTGGCTAGAAGAGTTTATACAACTCTAAAATTATATCCTAAAACACTCAAGTGTTTTACTACCCACTTGACATTATCCCTAATATTTAAAATGAGATTAAACTCAATTAAAATTGTGTCATCCCCATTTAATTCTTCACATGGCCGGCCACCACATATATTATATATGTGATCATTTTTTTTATAAAGGTTAATAAATATTCCCAATAAGAAAAATCCAATTTGACTTCCTATAACCTTTTTACTCTTATTAAGTTTTAAACACAAAACTTAACATTAAATAATTAAATTAAATGTCTCTCACATTTAATTTAATTAATTACACAATAAATTTAACATAAGGTCCATTCATGGAATAAAATTCCCCATTTCGGTAAAATTAAGCATTTAACACAAAATGCCCTAAAATTTCCATTTTCCCTTAGGTTTATTATTTTTGACCAAACTTTAATTTTTATGAATGTATTTTATGCCCAAAATATATTTCCCATAGTTTTTCATTTTATTTTTTCGAGATTTTTACCTAATCAGATATTTTGTGTGGTCCAAGACCGAAAGTCTTATCTTGACTTTTAAATTACAAAATTCATATTTTGGCTAGCAATAACTCATGGAATAATTTCCATACAAATATAATATTATTTAAAATAATATTCTTAACTTGGGGAAAAAAATCCCGACCCGAATCATTTAAGGGTACCCAAAAACGCAGGACGTTACAGAAGCCCCCAGAAAACGTGGTCTAGCGCTGTAGCGCTCCCTACTTAGCGCTACAACTAGCACATGCAGAAATCTGGGATTTTCGCAATGAACTTTCCTGAGCCAAAGCTCCATAAACCAACTCCAAACTTCAACTAAACTCCAAATTGAGCCTACAATCCACTATATCTAATCCAACATGACCTAACAACATCAAAACTTAACTAATAGCATCATCAAACACAGAGAACCAGAATTGAGCTTGAAGCTCAAGAACTTCATCTCAAACCCAGAAAACTCAAATGGTCAAGACTAGAAATTGTTACCTTAGCTGAGAGAATTCGACCCTAGTTTTCCTTCTATGCCCTTCCAGACTTTAGTTCCCCAAATCCCCAAGCTCAAGTCCTTGAATTCCCATCCAACATCCAAATTCAGAAATCAATCTTACCAAAATTCGGTAAACTAAGAAAAAAGCATAAACCTTACCTTAATTGAAAACTAATTCCAATTGAATCCCTTAGCTAATCCAAGGATCAACACCCCAAACAAAGCCTAGAGCAAATCGTGTGGGAGAGAGAGAGAGAGCAAATCGTGTGGGAGAGAGAGAGAGAGATCTGTTTTTTTTTTGTCTTTCCTTTTCCTTTCTTTCCTTCAGTTCCTATAACTTCCACTAAAGTCTAAATAAGCAGAATATATCAATTATCCTCCTTAATAGTCAAAAGACCCTTTTTCCCTCCCAATTAAATCCAAGTCTTTTAGTCACTTTAAGGGCATTTTGGTCATTGCTCCCAATTCCCGCTAATTCCTCGAGTGTCCTTAACGTTTACCACTTAAATCCCGTCATCTAATTAATCACCAATTATTTTTCCCAGTGTCTAAAAATCTTCAATATATTTCCCGAATTCCCAGAAATAACCTCAGGTTTCCCTCGAGCCGGGTGTAAATTTCCACTGTGACTATTTCGCTAAACCGCTCACTAGGATCGTCTCGAACCATATGCTGCAAATACATCCACATAATAATGTGGTCTTAACAATTTATCACAATTGATCACATTTGTGCCCTCAACGGGCCAAAATTACAAATATGCCCCTACAAGCTAAACATGGCCTATATGCATACTGATACTCATAGTCATGCATTTCACATATCCATATAATCATATAAGCATGCTTATCACATAATCATGCATTAAATCATTTAAATCACACATAAACCAATTATGCCCTCTCGGCACACTAATCAAGGCCATTAAGCCTTATTAGTAAATTTTGGGTCGTTACAACTATCCCCTCCTACTGAGAATTTCGTACTCAAAATTTTACTTGAATAACTCGGGATACTGATCCCGCATCACTGAATCAAGCTCCCAGGTCGCCTCCTCGACCCTACTATTCCTCCATAACACTTCAATCAGAGGAATTTTCTTGTTCCGTAGAACCTTATCCTTCCGATCTAAAATCTGAACCGGTCGCTCCTCATAGGTGAAATCTGTCTGCAATTCCAAGTCTTCATACTTCAACACATGTGTCGTATCTGAGACGTACTTCTAGAGCATGGAAATATGGAATACGTCATGAACTCCCGACAACGATGGTGGCAAGGCTAACCTATAAGCCACCTGTCCGATCCTCTCAAGGATCTCAAAAGGTCCAATAAATCTAGGGCCCAGCTTGCCCTTCTTCCCAAACCTCCTCACCCCTCGCAGTGGTGAAATTCGCAGAAACACATGGTTGCCAACCTGGAACTCCACGTCCCTACGCTTAGGATCAACGTAGCTTTTTTGTCTGCTCCATGAAGCAAGCATTCTAGCTCAGATCTTCTCAATAGCTTCATTTGTCTTCTGAACCATGTCCGGTCCCAAATACTTGCTCTCACCCATCTCATCCCAATGAATGGGTGATCTACATCTCCCCCCATATACCATCTCATATCGAGCCACTCTGATCGTTGATTGGTAACTGTTGTTGTATGAAAATTCAATCAACGGGAGGTATTTACTCCAAGATCCCTCAAAGTCGATCACGCATGCCCTAAGCATATCCTCCAACACTTGAATCGTCCTCTCAGACTGTCCATCAGTCTGAGGATGAAAGGCCGTGCTGAACTTTAACTGAGTTGCCATAGCCTTCTACAAACTACCCCAAAACTTGGAGGTAAAAATAGGATCCCAGTTTGACACAATAGACTTAGGAACCCCGTGAAGACGTACGATGTCCATTACATACAACTCTGCGTACTGATCCACCGTATAGGCCATCTTTACTTGAAGAAAATGAGCTGACTTCGTGTATCTATCCACTATCACCCACACCGAGTCATGAAGCCCCACTTTCCTAGGTAAACCTCCCACAAAGTCCATCGTAATAACCCCCCATTTCCACTCGAGAATACCCAAAGGCTAAAGCAACCCTGCTAGTCGCTGATGCTTAGCTTTCACCTGCTGACAGGTTAAACATTTGGCCACGTACTCCACCACATCCTTCTTCATCCTGGGCCACCAATACAACGCTCGTAGATCCTGATACATCTTCGTTGTACCCAGATGAAGTGAGTACGACGTAGTATACGATTCATCTAGTATCTCTCATCTGATCCCCACATCAGTCGGAACATAAATCCGACCCTGATATTGTAGCAAACAAACCTCAGAAATAGAATAGTCCTTAGCTTCTCCCGCTAAGACATTCTCTCTAACATCCTGTAAATGAGCATCAACTAACTAACCTTCCTTAATTTGCTCTAGTAGGGTCGACTGCAGAGTAATGTTGGCCAACCGGCCCACTACCAACTCTAACCTTGCTCTAGACATCTCATCAGCCAACTCCCTCGAAATCTGGGTGGACCTAAACAACCGCCCTGAGCCTCTCCGGCTCAATGCATTCGCCACTACATTGGCTTTCCCTGGGTGGTAAAGAATGTCACAATCATAGTTCTTTACCAACTCCAGCCAACACCTTTGTCTCATGTTATGGTCCTTTTGCGTGAAGAAGTACTTCAAACTCTTATGATCGGTGTATATCTCACACTTCTCCCCATACAAATAATGCCGCCAAACCTTCAATGCGAATACCACCGCTGCTAACTCCAAATCATGGGTAGAATACCCCTGCTCATACTCCTATAGCTGTCGTGATGCATAAGGTATAACCTTCCTGTTCTGCATCAATACACAGCCTAAACCCAACCTCGACGCGTCACAATAAACCACAAATTTTCCTTCCTCTGAAGGAAGACTCAGCACTGGTGCAGTAATAAGTCGCCTCTTCAACTCTTGAAAACTGTTCTCACACTTGTCTGACCAAACAGACTTCAAATTCTTCCGTGTCAATTGTGTCGTCGGTGCAGCAATCTTCGAGAACCTTTCCACAAATCATCTGTAGTAACCTGCTAACCTGAGGAAACTCCGAACCTCTAACGCGTTCCTTGGCCTTGCCCAATCTCTAACTGCCTCCACCTTAGATGGATCCACCTTAATCCCGTCTTGATCAATAATATGTCCAAGGAATGTCATTTATGGTAGCCAAAACTCACACTTCTTAAACTTGGCGTACAACTGGTGCTCTCTTAACCTCTCCAAGACATGTCTAAGATGTAGCTCGTGCTCTGCCTCTTAACTGAAGTACACTAAAATGTCGTCAATGAAGACAATGACATCCAAGAAGTCCTTGAACACCCTATTCTTTAAGTCCATGAAGGCTGCTAGGGCGTTGGTCAAACCAAATGACATGACCAAAATCTCATAATGCCCATACCTCGTTTGGAAGGCCGTCTTCGGTATATCCTCGTCCTTGATCATCAGCTGGTGATAACCAGAATGAAGATCAATCTTCGAGAATATCGCCTTTCCCTGCAACTGATCAAACAAGTCATCAATCCTTGGTAGAGGGTACTTGTTCTTGATGGTCAACTTGTTCAGTTCTCTGTAATCTATACAAATCCTCAGAGTCCCATCCTTCTTCTTCACAAACAGAACCGGGGCACCCCATGGGGAAAAACTAGGCTTGATGAATCCCAAATCCAGAAGCTCCTATAACTGTATGGTCAATTCCTTCAGTTCTGCCGGTGCCCTCGACACTGGCTCTTTCCCTGGCGCTAACTCAATGAGGAACTGAATCTCTTGGTGTAGTGGCAGCCCTGTTAAATCCTCAGGGAACACATCTAAGAACTCACAAACTAACCTGGTCTCCTTCGGCCCTGCTGGCAACACTCTAGTAGTATCCACCACACTAGCCAGGAAACCTATACATCCCCCCTGTAATAGGTCCCTAGCCCTCAATGTTGATATCATGGGTATGTGGGGTCCAAATACCGTACCCACAAAAATAAAGGGATCCTCGCTCTCCGACTCAAAGGTCACCATCTTTTTCCTACAATCAATAGTAGCTCCATATCTAACCAGCCAATCCATGCCCAAAATCATGTCAAAGTCCTCCATACCCAACTCAATCAAGTCTACTGATAACTCCCTACCATCAACCATTACTGGCAATGCTCTAATCCACCTCCTAGAAACTACCAGTTCCCCTGTAGGCAATATAGTCCTAAACCCCACAGTACAGTACTCACTAGGTCTACATAGTCTATCAATCACCTTACTCTAAATAAATGAATGTGTAGCACCAGAGTTAATCAATACAGTAAAAGGAGAGCCAGCGCTAGAAAGCTGACCTGTCACCACCGACGGACTAGCCTCAACCTCTGCTTGGGTCAGGGTGAACACTCGAGCTGGAGTCAAGCTGTCCACCTTCCCTACTTCCCTTTTCTTCACTGTTGGGCAACCCTTCTTGAGTTGTCCCACCACCCCAGACACATAATAGGCCTTAGCCTGACATTTGACCGGATGGCGTCTTCTACACCTTGTGCACTCTGGATAGCTCCTCCATGTATCACCGCCTCCCTGACAGCCACCTTGAGTACCCCAACCTCTCCTATTAGGACCAGTAGCGGTCAAAGTGTCAAGGGTCTTCCTCTTCAGATCACTGGGGCCTCCACCCCTACTATACCCAGAATATGGAGGCACTGCTCTGCGACCCTCCTGTCTTGCAGCATTCTCCCTCCAGATCTTGTTCTCTGCTTCCTCAGCGCTAAGAGCCTTCTCAAAGCCTGGGCATAAGTCGTCCCCCAGGTACTGTTGTAATCCTCACATCTCGAGCTAGCATAGAATTAATGCCTCTGTTAAATTTATCTTGCCTAGCTGCATCAGTAGGCACAAGATCTAGTGCGAACTTCACAAGTCTGTCGAACTTCACGGCATATTCTGTAACTATCATGTTGCCCTGAACCAACCCCACAAATTCATTCACCTTTGTTGCCCCGATGGCAACATTATAATACTTTTGGCTGAACAAATCCTTGAATCCATCCCAACCCAGGGTAGTAACATCCCTGGTCTGTGATGCCACTTCCCACCAGATATGGGCATCCTCTCTCAGCATATATGCAGCACAGGCCACCCTGTCATGACCCTCTACCATCATGAAGTCCAGGATAGCGGTAATCATACTCATCCACTGCTCGGCCCTTAGTGTATCTTGTCCCCCCTCAAAAGTTGGAGGATGCTGTCTCCTGAACCGCTCATACAATGGCTCACATCTATTCCCAACCTCCACTGGCTGTATAACCGGTGTCACTGTAGGTGGCACAATGGATGCAGCACTCCCTGACGGAGCCTGCTATCTTAGAAGTCAAATCTACTCATCTTGGCTCTGAAGCTGTGCTTGCATATCTGCCATAATTTGCTGCCAGTTCTCAGGGACTGGCAAAGGGTTCTGGCCCTGCTCATTATCTCTAGTCTCAAACCTAGTGCCGACTAGTCGTGTAGATCATCTTAGACACATAACTATCCAAGTTAATCTGCAATCAACGACTCAGCGATCAGACTATGATGACAGGGTAACAATCCTTCCATAATCAACCATTGGAACACAACCAATAACAAGCAATCAAGATATAAAAGTTTATCCAAATATTCATTCACATGCAACAATAATGCTGATAAGCATGCCTCAATATCATCACACAATTGTCAAGGGCCAGGCTCTATCAGTATCTCATGCTCCCTATTAATCAAACATATAACAACAAGCATGGTTCTTTCCAATCATTTAAGCATATAAACATGTATACACAATTACAAAACCGTGAGTCGAGCTTGTCTTTAGCGGCGAATGTACATGTCCAGCCAGTCTTTAGGAACCTCTAAACCTAGGACGCTCCAATACCACGTTGTAACACCCTGGATAACCAAGGTCGTTTCATTGTGTGATTATAAAAGTGTAAAACTTGCTAATCAAGTCATGTAGTTGAAAACGTTACCCTAAAGTTGTAATTAGATTAGGGTTAAAATATTTTGGTCATAAACAGTAAATCACTCATTAAAATAAACGTTTAATACATGGGATCCCAAAACAGGTTTTAAAGGACAGTTTACAAAAATTTCAAAGTTTATGTACAACAACAAGCCACTCTAATGGAAAAATAGGCACTTTAGGTTCTCTTGTCCCTGTACCATTCCTCGACCGTGCCAGCCGATCTGCTAACTATGTACATTCTTCCCCAGAGCTCTCCAACTCAAGACTGGTCCACCTTGCCCTTGCATATACCTGCACCACATAGCACCCGTGAGCGAAGGCCCAACAAGAAAACCATATTACAGAGCATAATCAATAATCAATAGTCAGATAATTCACAAATCATCAATCAGATACTCAGCAAACCACATTGTTCACATAATCATCCAGGTAATAAACAAGCCATAATAATAAGATTAATAACAATAAACATATTACACAATATCCAGGGTCGACACCCTTAGGCCGCACCCTCTGTTTATCCCACTGACTCTAGCTTGCTTAGGCTGAGCTTAGTGATTATATACTTAACCTTAGCTACCAGTGACCGAGCCACGTCCTTGTGCGCCAATATTAATTCTGGCACTCTTAGACCATTTATTTCATGTTCACATGGCATAATACCATCATACAGCATTACATACAAGTATAGGGAGCTCTTAGTCCCATCATTACCACATAACCGGGTGAAGTTTTCTTACCTTTGATTCCAAACGCTTTGGCTAATTGAGATGACCCTCGAGCACGATCCCGTCCGAGCCCTAGCGTATACCTAGTCACAACCATAAAATGTAATCCTCATTAACATTCAATTCCATAACCCCACTTGGGAACCAATCCCAAGCTCTCGGGAAGCCCAATTCAACCAAACGGGGTGGTGGAATCAACCACCTAGCAAAAACCCTAAGAAAAATACCCAAAAACCCATTTCTGGAGGTAGGGCAGCACTACAGTGCTACAAGATGGGCGCTATAGTGCTATAGTCAGAGAATCAAGACCCAAAAATCTAGGTTTTTCCCAATGAACTTTCCCAAGCCGAAGCTCCATAAACCCACTCAAAACCTCAAATAAACTCCAAATTGAGCTTACAATCCACTATATCTCGTCCAACATGACCTAACAACATCAAAACTTAGCTAATAGCATCATCAAACACAGAAAACCAGAATTGAACTTGAAGCTCAAGAGCTTCATTTGAAACCCAGAAAATTCAAATGGTTGAGACCAGAAATTATTACCTCAGCTTAGAGAATTAGACCTTAGGTTTCCTTCTATGCCCTTCCAGACTTTAGTTCCTCAAATCCCCAAGCTCAAGTCCTTAAATTCCCATCCAACATTCAAATTCAGAAATCAATCTTAACAAAATTCAGTAAACTCAGAAAAAAAACATAAACCTTACCTTAATTGAAAACTAATTCCAACTGAATCCCTTAGCTACTCCAAGGATCAACACCCCAAACGAAGGCTATACTTCCTCTGAGTTCATAGCTTCAAAATCCAAAAGAGAGGGTGAGAGAGAGAGAGAGAGAGAAAATCTTGTGGGAAAGAGAGAGTTCTGTTTTCTTTTTTCTTTCCTTTTCCTTTCCTTTCTTTCCTTCAGTTTCTACCACTTTCTACAACTTCCACTAAATTCTAAATCAGCAGAATATATCAATTATCCTCCTTAATAGTCAAAAGACCCTTTTTCCCTCCCAATAAAATCCAAGTCTTTTAGTTACTTTAAGGGCATTTTGGTCATTGCTCCCAATTCCGGCTAATTCCTCAAGTGTCCGTAACGTTTACCACTTAAATCCCGTCATCTAATTATTCACCAATTATTTTTTTCGATGTCTAAAAATCTTCTATATATTTCCCAAATTCCCAAAAATACCCTCAGGTTTCCCCCGAGCCGGGTGTAATTCTCGTCATGACTATTTCAATAAACTGCTCACTATGATCGTTTGGAGCCATATGCTGCAAATACATCCACATAATAATGTGGTCTTAAGAATTTATCACAATTAATCATATTTGTGCCCTCAATGGGCCAAAATTATGAATATGCCCATACAAGCTAAACAGGGGCTATCTGCATACTAATACTCGTAGTCATGCATTTCACATATCCATATAAACAAAACAGAGATACCAACAAGAATTAAAACACAAGGATACAACCACAGAACAAAAGAAATAACAAAAACAACAAAATGAAAAAAATTTAAAAAAAGAGCTGAGATAAGAAAACTCCCTACCTATCCTTCAGAATTGTCATCAGAAAGGATAAGGCCGATTTTGAATCGATGGCCTTATTTTTGGTTGTTTGTGGAGTTGAGGAGTTGGGTGCTTTCCCAAATTGCAAAATTTTACGAGTAAAAATGTTTTTTGCAGCAGGCGGAACCCTTCATTTTTCAGAAATTTCACACATTTTGCTTCAGCAAAATTTCCGCAAAATCTTCAAACCCCCAAATTACTTCCAAAACACCATTTTCTTGCTATTTAACACCCCAAACACAAGAACAAACATAAAACCACTCCAAAAAACAACAAAATGAAATAAAACTGACAAAAATTATAATAAAAATAACTAACTAAAGAACACATGTTTTTTCCTTTCTTCTCTTTATTTTATATTTTTTTTCATTTTATTTTTATTCTTTCTTTGGGTTCCGTTACAAATTAATTCTCCAAGTACCATAGAAACTCAAACTTCACATTTTTTAATGATCTTTCAAGGAGACCGAGGTAGTGGATCGCTCAACCTTGCTTCCCCCAAACTTTGTTCCTTTCCTTGTCACCTTAAATGCTCTCCCAGAATGCTCATCATATAATTCCACCACACCATTGGGATACACTTTGATCACTAAGAACACATCATCACCTTGATTTCAACTGCCCATGATTTTCTTTTAGTAGAGAGTTTGAGAAAAACACTCATTGCCCAACTTCACAAATTTGTGACTGAGGTTTAATACCATGTTTCTTTTTCTTTTTCTTCTTCTTCGGTAGCTTTTGAGGATGGCATGGTCCTTTTTCCTTACTTTTCCATGGCTCGCCATCTTTCTCAATTTCTTCAAAAGGGACTTTTTTCCTCACTCCCTTGCTATGCTTTTCATGCTTCTTTTCAATCATCTTGGAGTTGGAAGCACTTATGGCTATACAAGCTTCAACTTCATTAGGAGAGCGTATAGGATTAAAATCCTTGAATGTTACTTGTTCTTCTTGAGCTTGAATGGTGAGCTCTCCTTGTTCAACATCTATCAAAGTCCTCCAGATGGCAAGGAATGGTCTCCCCAAAATGATTGGAACCTCCCTATTTTCCTCGTAGTCAAGAATGATAAAATCTACCGGAAAAATGAACTTGTCAACTTGTACTAGGAAGTCTTCAATCTTTCCCACTGGATTCACCATAGAACGGTCAATTAATTACAAAGTGAGTGTTGTTGGCATTGCTTCTCCAATTTACAACTTCTTAAAAATTGACATGGGCAGCAAATTAATGCTAACTTTTAAATCACAAAGAGCTTTACCAAATAATCATTCCCCAATAGAAGTTGTAATTATGAAGCTTCCTGGATCCTTCAACTTTGGAGGAGTTTTAATCTTCAAAATAGCATTGCAACCCTCAGTCAAAGCTTGTAATGCCCTGGGTAACCAAGACCGTTACACTGTGTGTTTAAAATAGTGCTAGACTTGCTAATCAAGTCATTTAAACAAAGTATGAATCTAACGTCATCAATGGATTAGGAATAAAAGATATCTGTCATAAACAGGGTATTTTTGTTAAAAATGACAGTTTAATACATGGAAACTCAAAATAGGGTTTAGATGACACATTTACAAAAATTCCAGTAGTTGTAAACAACTCAGGCCACTCTAATGGAAAAATACACAATTTAGGTATCCGTCCCTGTACAATCCCTCGACCGTGGTGGCCGAGCAGCTGACAATGTACACCTCGACCCCAGAGCTCTCCAACTCATGGTTGAATCTACATACCCTTGCCTTTACCTGCACCACGTAGCACCCATGAGCCGAGGCCCAGTAAGAAAACATAATAACATAGCTTGATGAACATCAATAACCAAATATTCCAAAAAGCATAACCAAGTATTCAGTGATAACGATCCACAAATCAACAGTTTGTCATCTAGATAATCATCATTTCATATCTATCAAATTAACAACAATAATCACATTCATTACACAATGTTTAACCCACTGTCTTTGACTCACTTAGGCCACCCCCAGTGTTATACCCACTGACTCCGGTCAGCTTAATCGAGCTCAGTGATTAATAAGCTGTCCTCAGCTACCAGTGGCTGAGCCGCGCCCTGTGCGCAAATATTGATTATGACACTCTTAGGTCGATTATCACATGCCCCATGGCATAATACAATCTCATGACATGATATACAAATATAGGGAGCTCTTAGTCCCCTCATGTTCACATGGTTCATCACAATCACTTAACAATGCATACAAATATAGGAAACACTTAGTCCCCATATAACCACACAACCGGGTGCAGTTTTCTTACCTTTGATTCCAATTGCTTTGACTAGTGAAATCGACCTTCAAGCACGAACCTGTCCAAGCCCTAGCATACACCTAGTCACAGCAAAAAGTTAGAACCATCACTAAACTTTGATTCCAAAATCCAACCTCGGGACCAATCCCGAGCCCTCAGGAAGCCCTAATTCCACCAAACAGGGTGCTGGTATCAAACCCCGAGTCCTCGGGCAAAAACCCTAAGAAAAACACCCAAAACCCATTTCTGGAGGCAGGGTAGTGCTACAACGCCCTAAGGAGGGCGCTACAACGCTACAGACAGAGTCCAAAAACACCTAGGAAGCGCTAGTCACAGCACCAAAACACCCCTTGATTTTTCCTTCGATTTTCTTCGAACCAAAACTCATCAAAACTCCTCCAAACCACGACCACACACCAAATTGATCCTACCATTACATGCAACTCACCCCACACAACCCAACAACCTAAAACTTACCCACATGCATCATTAAACCAAGAAAACAAGCACCAAACCCAGAATTCAAGAATTCAACCAGAAACTCAGAAATTCAAAACTTTAAAGCCAGAATTTGTTACCTTCAATGGAGAATTTAGACCTTAGGTTATCTCTAGCATCCTTCCAGCCTCAGGCCCTTAAATTCCTCAAGTTTATTTCCTTTAATTCCATTCAAAACTCAAGGTTAGAAATCACCTTAATAAAACCCAGAAAAACTCATCAGAAATCTTAAAACTTACCTCAGTTAAGCTTAATTCCAGTCAAACCTCCCACCTTCTTTAAGGATCCAAGTGCTAAGCTTGGCCTAATCATCATCTGAACCACAGCTCCAAAAGCCCCCAAGAAATGGTGCAAAGAGAAGGAGCCGAATGAGAGAAAGAGAAATTAGCCTAAGAGTTTTGTTTTTTCCTTTTCCCTTTTATCTCTTTCCACTTTTTCTTTCAATTTCCACTACCCTCTCAACAATCCACTAAGTGTATAAAGGAAGATGGATACTTATCCCTCTTTTAAATCAAATGACCATATTGCCCTCCCATTATAATCTAAACCTTAAGACATTCCAGGGGCATTTTGGTCACTGCTCCCAATTTCTGCTAATTCCTCGAGTGTCTCTAATAATTACCGCTTAATTCCCGTTATCTTAATATTCACAAATTATTTTCCTCAATGCCAAATAGTCTCCAATATATTTCCCAGAAATACCCCCGAGCTCTCTCGAGCTAGGTATAAATTCCCGCCATGACTTTTCCGCCAAACCGCTCACTAGGATCGCCTTGAGACTCAAACCGCAAATATATCCACATAATAATGTGGCCTCAACAATTTATCACAAATAATCATGTTTATGCCCTCAACAGGCCAAAATTACAATTGTACCCTTATAACCTAATCAGGGCATACATGCATACTAATACCCATAGTCATGCATCTCATATATTCATATAATCACATAAGCATGTTTATCACATAATCATGCATCTAATCGTATCCATATACTCTTTCGATCATGCATGTCATACAATCATCCATTCAATCATTCATTCACATAAATACCAATTATGCCCTTCTGGCACACTAATCAAGGCCTTTAAGCCTTATTAGCAATTTTGGGTCGTTACAACTATCCCCTCCTTATAACAATTTCGCCCTCAAAATTTATTCGAACACCCATCAGGTGACAACTCCTATACCTCTGACCATAACTCCAGAGTCCAATTCTTTACCTTTGATCTCGCAGTAACACTCTTACAAGAGTGACATTCTTGTTCCATATGATCTTATCTTATAACTGTAATCTTATTAACATTTTCTCGCTTCAAAAACTCTGCCGAATCCTAGAGTCTACTCAACCTATCAGTGATCATTTTCCGTCTAGTTATTGACACCAATAAGACCCATAAGCCATTACCCACACAAGGGTAAGATAAACTTGTAGGCCCCTTGCCTCATTCTTGGTTCAATCTCATAATTCTTGTTAAACCAGGAATCAAACTCCTTTTTTTTTCCTCATACCATCGCACTCTTTCTTGTCTACACTGCTTGGGGACTTACAAGTGAATTCACTACAAATGTTGGTCCATAATGACTCAACCATCCCATGTGACCTACCGTCCTGGCAGCCCATTGCCAAACCCATCGTGATGTTTCCTTGTTCCCATTATAAAATACTCACGACTACAATAGCCTTACTGGTTTCTGATACCTTATCCTGACCCGCTAACAGGTTAAGAGCTTTGTCTTATATTCCATCATGTCCATCTCCATCTCGAGCCATCAATACAAAACTTCCAAAATTTGTTACATCCCCCTGACGCCTGAATGAAGAGAATAGGAGGACAATATGAGATTCTCCCAGAATCTCCCATGTAGTTCTGGTGTCCATCAGGTTCCAGATCTGATCCTTGTATTACAATAAATTTATACCTGACACTGTAAAATCCTTCGCTAATCTAGCTAAGACTTTGCCTTAAATTCTCCCATCTGTGGTTCACTTAACTATCTTTCCTTAATCCTTTACATGATAATAATCTAAAGTATCAAATTGGCCACTTAGCTCACTAGAAACTCTATTCTAGTTCTAGTTGGATCCTTTAACCAACATCATGCATAGACAATCACCTTTTTCCTGCCATTGAGGTGTCATAACAACTCACAAACTAATTCTGACCTGTAAAAAGACGTAGAACTCAACCTAAAATACATGTACCACCATGCCGCCTAAGGAAACTGTAACGACCTGAATTTGCTAATTGGGCTTAGGGCCTAGATTGGTGTGCCTGGAGGACAATAAATGATTTAATATGCTTTAATATGTTAATGGGTGAATTAACGTGAATATATGATAATGATGCATGTTTAGTGAGTTAAATGTGCATGTGGGCCCCGTTTGGATGTTAGGGGCATGAATGTGATATATGTTATATATATGTGATATGTCTGCGCAGCACGATCCGAGACAGTCTTGGGGAGCAGTTAGCCAGAGAGTCACAACAGGGTTGAGATTCCGACTCGGGGCGAGTCGAGGGGTAATTTGGGTACTAGGTGTGTTATGGGATTATCGGGACATTAAAATAAATATTTGGAGATATATTTGAGGATAGAATGTCTAGGCGGGAATATTGGGGAAATTTACCATTTTTCCCTTGGGGATGTTTTGGTACCCCGAGCCTTGAGGTAACCCTTTAGACTTAAGTCAAATGAAACAAAAGAGAGGAATTAATTAGAAACTTGGAGAATCCGACTTGCAGTTCTCTTCTCAGCCAAGGTTAGCTTTTATTCTTCTCTCTCTTTCACTCTCTAAGGCAAAATCAAAGGGAAAACTTTGGGAATCAACTTGAGGGTCTAATGAGTTCAGCTGGGATTTAGGGAGCTTGGAGCATAAGGGGGCTGGTTCTAAGGCTCAAATCAGCAAGAGGTAAGCTTTGATTATGGTGGATAAGTCTAGAGTTGCAGCTGGTTATTAGAGTATGCATGCTAGCAAGTTTGAATTGTTCTTGTGTGGTCTAGTTGAGTTTTGGGGTGGTTTCTAATGGGTTTTGATGTTGTTACTGAGTTATTACTAAGCTGGAGTATATGTGTTAAATATCTGGGTTAGATAGGTGAGTTTTGGGTGAATTGGCTTGAGGAAAGGTGTGGAAAAATGGTGTGAAAATCTGGGTTCGGTGGGAGCGCCCGGCCCTAGAGGGGTGCGCCGTGGCCCGTGTGCGCTCGTGGCCATGGGAGGCCGAGAGGTTCATGTGTGCCGCGGTGCTTGGTGGGCGCGCCGCGGCCCGTGTGGGTGTCAGTGTGGTGCTAGCCTCTGTTTCAAGGCTAGCCGCGGCTCTTGTGGGTGGGGCCGCGACCCTTAGTATTAGTTTGGGTTTTAAGGGTATTTTAAGCTTGAGAACTCAAGGGGTAAGGCTCGGGATGGATTTTATCACCCGGATTGATAGAATTCAAGGTCCCGGAGGTTAGGGTTATGGCTCAAAGTTATTTATTTGATTAGAATTTGATGGATGGACATTGTTAATGTGTTGTGACTAGGGTTTCGGCAAGGCTCACGTTAGAGGACTGTGCTCGGGGCATCGGGGCTCAGAAAGCTCGGAACTCAGGTAAGAGAACCCTTGTTCCCATAGAGCTTGTGTGCAGGGCTGAGCCCAATGAGTTTGAATAGAATTGATATGTAGGGCTGAGCCCAATATGTTAGAACTGCGGGGTGTAGCCCTTTATCTGGTTATGCTAGAATTCTATACTTACTTGTAATGCTATGTATATTATGATGTGAATGGTCGGCTTGAGCCGGGAACGGTGTAGTCCGAGAACGGAAAAGTGCCAGGAATGGCATTGGGCACGTTGAGTACAAGGCCGAGAACAGCAAGGGGCCGGGAGCAGCGTTGAGCACATGGAGTGCGAGTTGCCAGGGCGAGTCCCTGGAAGGATACCTGGGATATCCTGACGGCGTGGTCTACGAACCCTGGGCATGGTAAACGCCTGGGACGGCTAGGCCGTATATGTTTAGCCATTGGTGGCCTCTTTATATGCTTGATATACGTGTTGCATATGTTATCTATTTGTGGGTTCTCTTGCTGGGCTTCGGCTCACAGATGCTCTGTGGTGCAGGTAAGGGTAAAGTGAAGATCAACCAACCATGAGTACAGCAGGCGCGAGGCGGCGTGTATATGTTTGGCCAGCCTGGCTGCCACAGCCAGTGGAATTTGGGAGATGTTTGTAAATAAACCTAGATTTTGTCATTTAATTGACTGGGTTCAGTTTATATGTTGTAAATGCTTCAAAATTGTATTTTGGGATCCCAAGTGTTAAACTTTTATGATTTTCAATGAAATGAATTTATTTCTAAAGTTTTTCCTCTATTTATGGCTTAGTTACACTGTTTGATATAAAACCTCGATTAGCGAGTTAATGCACGTTTAAAACTCACTTAGTAACGGCTCTAAGGAAGTAGGGCATTACAGAAACTCCTATTCTTAAGGCATTCTTTCACCTTGGAAAATTTCCAACCAAGAATACATCACAACATCGTCGACCAAGAAACTCACAAATGCAATTCAGATAATCTTTAAATACTCTGTTCACCCATTTCACAAAAATAATTCGGCATTGACCAAATCCTCAACACATGACTCAGCATCCCCAGTGCCCTTATCTAATATAATAATGATCTTCTGCCTATCCTTCTCCCTGATCTCTACCTGGTAATAACCAGATCAAAGATCCCTAGCTGTCCCTGATCTCTTGCTGGTAATAACTAGATCAAAGATCCCTAGCTAACCCTGATCTCTAGCTGGTAATAACCAGATCAAAGATCTACCTTGAAGAACATCATCCTACTAAATAATTGAGCCTTTAGTTCTTACAGCTTTGTTGAAACCGTTCAATACAGCACCCTAGATCTGATTCCATCCCTGGCACCAATAAAATCACCATTCTATCTCTTTATGCAGATGTACCCTGGACAAATTCCTTAGAAACTTATCCAGAAACTCACAGACTAATCCAGTCAGTCTTGACCCCACTGGTACTACCTTAAGCAGTGTCCATCACACTAGCTAAGGTTCTGCGCATCCCCCTGCAGTAGATCTCCAACTCTAATAACAAATATCATAAACACTGTAACACCTCAATTTGCTAATAAGGTTTAGGACCTTGATTAGCGTGCCTGAAGGGCAATAAGTGAGTTGGCATGTTAATATATGAATTTAAATGAGTATGTGATTAGAATGCATGTTTAGGTGGTATAAATATGCATGTGGGCCCCGCTCCTTTGATAGGTGTAAATTGGTAATTGTAGCCCGCTGAGGGCATAAATGTGATAATTGTATTATATGATTAGTACCACGTGTGAGTGGTGATATTATTATGGTGCACGTACCGAGACGGTCATAGGGAGCTAATTAGTTTAATAGTCACAACGGGATTAGATACCATGTGAGTTTGGGAGCTAATGGTTAATGGTTAATGGAGATTGAGTAACTTAAGTAACCATTGGTAACTGACAAGAGTAACAATTTTAGATGAGAAAGTGGTAAATTGTAGGAAAGGTGAAATGACAAGATGCCCTTGAGGTTTAGTTAGGAAAGGGTTTTTATGGAGGGGTAAAATGGTCATTAGGCAGAAGTCTAGATAACCTTCAGCAGAGGGAAAAAGAGATTCACGTATTACACTTAATCACAATTGGGTTTATGCTGAAATTTGAGGAAAAAGATAGAAGAGAAGAAGAAACTGAATTTGAAACCTAGGAGGAGAATCAAGAGGTTTGAGGCAACAAAAATCAAGATAAGGCTGAGATTGTTCAGAGGTAAGAGTTATGCTCTATTTTTGGTTTAATTTTAAGGTTGATTCTAGAGATTAAGTGTGGGAATTTAAAGAAAGTTATGGCTGGTTTGCATGGAATTCAGTTTGGATAATCAAAGGGGGAAATGGCTTGAAGCTGAGATTGAAGAGAATTCAAGCTGAAGTATTGGTTGAGGTAAGGGTTTTAAACATGTTTGAATTTCTTATCTGATGTGGTTTAAGATTTTAGAAGCATGGGTTATACTTTTCAAGCTCTGGTCTAAGTTTTAGAAGCCATGGTTTAAGTTTCTGAAATCTAAAACTCAAGTGTGGATTTTGGGTGTAATTGTGTAATTGAGCTTGTTGTTGATGTTTATAGGTTGTTAAATGGTTTACTTGGGGTTTTAAATTGATTTTGGGGTTTTGGTATGTGTTTGGGTTGAATTGGAGGTGTTTTGGCTCGGGGAAAATGCAGAGGAAAACCCAGATTTCTGGGTTCGCGAAGGGGCACCGCGGCCCTGTTCTTTGGCGCCGCGACGCGAGGCTGTATTAGAACTGAGGAGCTCTCTGACTTGCTGGGCAGCGCGGCCCTCATGGGTAGCGCCGCGGCTCTAGGCTATTTTCAGGACAGGGTAATTTTGCATTTTTGGGCATTTGTTCCGGGGGCTCGGGGATGTTTCTGTTACATTGTTTTGGGAGATTGGAGGTCCTGAGAGTACGGGATTGGTTCCGGGAGGTGGTTTTGGATTGGTTAGTATTAAAGGATGTTTCATATGTGTTGTTACTAGGTCTTCGGAGAGGCTTGGGATAGAGGACCGTGCTTGTTGCTTTGGTGCATTGTGAAGCTCGGGATGTAGGTAAGAAAACTGTAGCACCCGTAGGGCAGGGCATGGGCCCATAGTGTTGCTGCAAGGCACGACCCTGGAATGTATTACTGTTAGGGTGTAGCTTTAATTGAATTATTATATGTTTGAATGTTGTTTGAGAATGCTATATGTGGTTATAGCAGAATGAATGACAAAGGAGCCGGGAACGGCGAAGGGCCGAGAACGGCAGTGGGGCCGGGAATAACACTTGGCACATGGAGTACGTATGGTTAGGGTTAGACCCCAATGGATACATAGGATATCCTTACGGTAAGAACCGAGATCCCAGGCTTTGGTAATGCTTCTGGGACGGCATGGCCACACTTGTTTCGTCTGATGGACTGTCTGTTTTATCTGTGGATTGTCTGATATGTTGGCTATATAATATGCGTATGTTATGTGCTATGTGAGTTTTCTTGCTGGGCTTCAGCTCACAGGAGCTCTATGTTGCAGGTAAGGGCAAGGAAAAAGTCAACCAGCCATGAGTACGGAGAGTGTGGGGTGACGCGTACATGTTTGGCCTGCCCGACTGCTTTGGTTGGGGGCATTTTGAGAAATGGCTGTATTAAACTACATTTTTGATAACTAGTCATCTGTAAACCTATTTTGTGTTGTAAATACTTTATAAACTTTATTTTGGGATCCCAAATGTTAAACTCTTGGAATTTTCAATGAAATAGAGTACTTTTAAAGATTATAGCCTTGATTTCTGTTTAATCACACTTTTGTTCTAAAAACTTCATTTAGCGAGTTAATTGCCATTTTAAACTCACCTAGTAACGGCTCTAAGGTAGTAGGGCGTTACAAACACAGTGCCAACTATTGCAAGGATTTCTTCCTTTTAATTTAAGAGTTACTATTCTTTTTCTTGCAACCCATCACCGCCTCATACTTGGCTAATCATTCATATCCAAAATCCTTACATTGTAGCTGTCTTCGAAGATACTTTAAGTAGTAGCTGATATGTTCGCCGGTCTTAATGTGCTTCTGATAAAATTTCTTCATACCTAATCTCTTCCCTTCCTGTAATATGACCTTGAGTACTCTTGAAAAAAAATGAAGTTAATACCTTCTGAAACTTTACCTATGACCCTGCTGCTCCAGTCGTAATATCATCTGTGTAATAGTCATTCACATTCTGATTCTAGCTGGGGAGTAGTTCAACACATCGCTAATGAACCGGAATATAACCCGTTCATGTTGTTCCTGTATTCTCTGCTTGTTGGACCTATCCATGTCATTGAAATATAAAATGATTAGGAACCTTTACTATTAATTCACCCCCACTCGGTACAAGTAATAATTCCTGATACCAAATCTGCCCATGACCAAGTTCTAAAGTGTACCCAACAATTCCTTGTATACTTAATTGAATCAATACTGACCAATTTAGTTTCCATTCAGTCCAGTCAATATACTTCAAGAAATATCCCCGAGAGTCCAGGGTTGTCCTTATCCAACACATTAGCTTTCCTCAGGCCAATATCAAAGCTCTCATTAGACGAGCTCAACCAATTCCCCTACAAACCCCTTTACCACTCGTATTCTAACTTTTTCCTTGTAAAAGTTGCTAATCCTTCCTCAACAATTACCCATATCTCAGGCTCCTCGTATAACAACCTTGCAGTATGTACCTCCTGTCTCAATATTTTCTGGGTGACACGCAACACTGAACTTTTTCCAGTTCATTATCTAACCAAAAACAAAAGCTATCAATTCCATTGGTCACTTATGAGGAACTAGTCTCGGGCTCTGAATGTAACAAGGCATCCCAGTCTTGATGGGCATCTTGTGAACTAGACCCCCTTCCTGTCAAGACCAGGAGCCATAGAACTATCAAGGGTTTTCCTTTTTCTGATCACTGAGTAGCCACCCTCACTAACTTCCACGAACGAGAATATCATGACCTGTATTCCTTATATCTTAAATAACATGGCCCTCTCTACTACCCAAGCACAGATAACCATCTCATGTACTGGAGCGGCCCTGACTCTCCGACCCATCTCAGAGTTTAACTTATAAATGAATCATTATCTCCGGCTACATCCATTAGTATCATAATCCAAAGTGGATTGGTCAACCCACCAAACTCATTAATACATATTGTCGCTATCTCACCACTTTCGACATCCTTCTGCCATAAATGCCTAATACAACTACTTTGTCTCAATCTGTCCTCCTCATACTATCAAGAACGGGATTAGCTATACCCATTTACTAACCAATTCCTGGACAAACCCCAACCTTCCTCAAAACTAGAGGATAATGCTTCCAAAGCCTTCCATACAATAATTCTTATCTGTTTCCCCCTTGGTTTAACCAACACTGGTGTCCCACGATTGTGGTATACAAAGCAGCTTATTCCCCTAGTAAACCTTCTTTTTCGTCCATCTAATCCCCTCCATCAGACCTCACAGCTTGACTCGCATATCAGCAAACATCTGTTTCGAATCTCAGGGGCAGATGGAGGATTCCAACCCTATTTATCATCTGCAACCCTTACTAAAACATAACCAAGTCCAATTAACCATTCTGAGCACATACGATCTGAATTAATCTGTCTTCACCGACTAAACCCCTCAGCCCTGATGTTCATACCCAGAACTGTCCCAAGGGCAGATCCAAATGACGCCAATAATCATGCACACATAAAGCATACCAAACACCAATTTACAATACTATGCATAAATTATCAAATTTCATCACCATTAAATGCACTCATACCTACTATGCCTTCCGTATGCCAATAAACAGGTATAGCATATAAGTTCAATTTAAACATATAATCACCTATAATCCATATACCAATCATTATCCAAATATTCATCCACATGAAAGCGCAATGCTAATCAACACGCCTTATTATCATCACACAACAGTCAAGGGCTAGGCCCTATCAATATCTCATGCTTCCTATTAATCATACGAATTAATACACTCATATTTCATTCAAACACTCAAGAATATAATTTCATATATTCAATTACAAACCCTTGAGTCGAGCTTGTCTTTGGCAGTGAGTGTACATGTCCAGCCAGTCTTGAGGAACCCATAAACCTAGACGGCTCTGATACAAAGTTGTAACGCCCTGGGTAACCAAGACTGTTACACTGTATGTTTAAAATAATGCTTGACTTGCTAATCAAGTTATTTAAAAAAAGTGTAAATCTAACGTCATCAATGGATTAGGAATAAAAGATTTTGGTCATAAACAGGTTATTTTCATTAAAAATGATAGTTTAATACATGGAAACTCAAATTAGGGTTTAGATGACATTTTTACAAAAATTCCAGTAGTTGTAAACAACTCAGGCCACTCTAATGGAAAAATACACAATTTAGGTTTCCGTCCTTGTACAATACCTCGACCGTGGTGGCCAAGCAGCTGACAATGTACACCTCGCCCCTAGAGCTCTCAAACTCATGGTTGAATCTACATACCCTTGCCTTTACCTGCACCACGTAGCACCCGTGAGCCGAGGCCCAGCAAGAAAACATAATAACATAGCTTGATCAACATCAATAACCAAATATTCCACAAAGCATAACCAAGTAATCAGCAATTCATAACATTCACCTATTCAGTGACAACGATCGACAAATTAACAATTTGTCACCTAGATAATCATCATTTCATATCTATCAAATTAACAACAATAATCACATTCATTACACAATATTCAGGGTTGGTGCCCTTAGGCTGTACCCTCTGTTTAACCCACTATCTTTGACTCACTTAGGCCGCCCACAGTGTTATACCCACTGACTCCGGCTAGCTTAACCGAGCTCAGTGATTAATAAGCTATCCTCAGCTACCAGTGGCTGAGCCGCGCCCTGTGCGCAAATATTGATTCTGACACTCTTAGGCTGGTTATCACATGTCCCAGGCATAATACCATCTCATGACATGATATACAAATATAGGGAGCTCTTAGTCCCATCATGTTCACATGGTTCATCACAATCACCTAACAATGCATACAAATATAGGGAACACTTAGTCCCAACCTAACCATATAACCGGGTGCAGTTTTCTTACCTTTGATTCCAATAGCTTTGACTTGTAAAATCGACCTTCAAGCACGATCTTGTCCAAGCCCTAGCGTACACCTAGTCACAACCACAAGTTAGAACCGTCACTAAACTTTGATTCCAAAACCCAACTTCAGGACCAATCCCGAGCCCTCGGGAAGCCTTAATTCCACCAAACAGGGTGGTAGAATCAAACCCCGAGCCCCCGGGCAAAATCCCTAAGAAAAACACCCAAAACCAATTTTTGGAGGTAGGGTAGCGCTACAGCGCCCTAAGGAGGGCGCTACAGCGCTACAGACAGAGTCCAAAAACGCCCAGGAAGCCCAAGCTTAGCACTGTAGTGCCCAAAGGCTAGTGCTGCAGCGCTAGTCACAGCACCAAAACACCCCCTGATTTTTCCTTCGATTTTCTTTGAACCAAAACTCATCAAAACTCCTCCAAACCACAACCACACACCAAATTGAGCCGAATAATTTACTCCCAATCAAAGGAAGAACACAGGGAGCATCTTGATATGGTATTATATAGGTTGAGGGAGCACAAGTTGTATGCCAAGTTCAAGAAGTCAGAGTTCTGGTTGCCTCAAATAACGTTTCTTGGTCATATTTTTAGTAAGGAAGAGATTATGATAGATTCGAACAAGATAGAGGTAGTGAGAGATTGTCCAAGGCCAAGGATTGTCTTAGAGATTAGAAGATTCCTTGGGTTGGCAGGGCATTATCAGCATTTTGTTGAAGGATTCTCAAGGATTGCAATGCCATCGACTGAACTGACACATAAGAACCTAAAGTTCGTTTGGACCGATAGGTGTGAGAATAGTTTTTAGGAGTTGAAGTGGCGGTTGATTACTACACTAGTGCTTAGTCTTTCTTTAGATAAGGAAAAGTGTGTGGTCTACTGCGATGCTTCGAGATAGGGGTTAGATTGTGTTCTGATGCATGTTGGGAAAGTTATTGCCTATGCTTTGAGACAGCTGAAGGAATATGAGCAGTGGTACCCTACTCACAATTTAGAACTGGCAGCAATTGTATTTGCACTGAAGGTGTGGCAACATACACTAATCATAAGAGTTTGAAGTACTTCTTCACACAGAAGGATCTGAACATGAAACATAGATGTTGGTTGGAATTGGTAAAGGATTATGATTGTGAAATCCTTTATGATCCAGGGGAAACCAATGCGGTAGCAGATGCCTTGAGTTGGAGAGGTCCGGGGCAGTTGTTTGGCTTAAAGCATACATCAGAAAGGTTGGCAGAGGATATGACTATGGCAGGGATAAATTTTGTGCTGGGCCAGTTGGCTAATATTACACTGTAGTATACACTCCTTGAGAGGATAAATGACGCTCACATTAATGATCCTCAACTAACAAAGCATCTGGTGGATGTCCTAGCAAGATTGGCTAAGGGCTTTACTATCTCCGAGACGGATATGCGTAGGTACAAAGATCAAAAATGTGTTTCGATGGACATTTCTATCAACAAAGAGATTTTGATTAAGTCTCATACCACTCCATACTCGCTATACTAAGGCACCATGAAGATTTATCATGATCGTAAATCTTTGTATTGGTGGCCAAGGATGAGGAAAGATGTGGTAGAATATATGGCTAAGTGCTTGACTTTTCAGCATGTGAAAGCTGAACACTTAATGTCAGCAGGTTTACTACAATCATTAAGTATTCCTAAGTGGAAATGAGAGGACATAACCATGTATTTTATGCTTGGGTTTCCTAGGACGGTGGGAAAAGACACTTAGTATGGGTAAACGTGAATCGATATACCAAGTCAACTAACTTTTTGCTTGTGAGAATAAATTACACCATTTATCAATACACTGCATTTTATGTGAAGGAGATTATACGTTTCCACGGGGCTTTGAAGTCTATAGTATCAAATTGGAACCCCACCTTTACTTCTAAGTTTCGGGGAGGCTTGCAGAAGGCTATGGGCACACGACTCAAGTTCAGTACAGCTTATCATCCTCCGACAGATGGGCAATCGACAGGACGATTCAAATATTGGAGGAGATTCTTCTAGCATGTGTATTGGATTTTGGGGGATCTCAAAATAAGTATCTCCCGTTAATTGAGTTTTCCTATAACTATAGTTACCAGCGACGAGCCGGGTGGCTTAATATGAGATGTTGTATGGTAGGAACTGCATATCACCCATCCATTGGGATGAAATGGCTGAGAGGAAGTATCTTGGTCCTAAGGCAGTTCCGAGGACTAGTGTGGCCATTAAGATGATTAGAGCTCGAATGCTCGACTCACAGAGTAGACAGAAAAGCTACACAGACCCAAAGCATAGGAACGTGGAGTTCCAGGTTGGGGACTATGTTTTTCTCCGAGTTTCACCAATGAAATGAGTAAAGCAGTTTGGGAAGAAGGGAAAGTTGAGCCCTTGGTTCGTTGGACCTTAAGAGATTTTGTAGAGGATTGGGCAGGTAGCTTATAGATTGGCTATGCCTCTAGCTTTATCGGGATTCCATAACGTGTTCCATGTATCAATGCATCAGATGTATTTGTTGAATACAAGACACATACTGAGATATGAGACCCTGGAGTTACAACTGGAGTTGTCATCTGTGGAAAAACTGGTACAGATCCTCGACAGGAAGGATAAAGTCTTGCAAAACAAGACTAACACCTTGGTGAAGGTGCGATGGAGGAACAACAAGGCGAAGGAGGAGACTTGGGAGTTAGAGTCGGATGTGCGGGACCGCTATCCCAAGTTGTTCATGTAAATTTCTAGGATGAAATAATTGTTAGGTGAGGACATTTGTAGCATCCCAAAACTCCTAATATGATTAAGTACTTTGATTAGCATTCCGGGAGGGCACGTGGGGTAATTATGTGAATTATTTGATTATATGATTGAGTATGCATGATTATGTGTATTAAATGTGTTTAAAGACCCGCTTTTGTTCAAAAGGGGTATTTTTCGTATTTTTGACCCATTGAGGGTATAATTATAATATTATGTGTTACGTACTTGAGACTACATCACTATGTGGATATATGTGATCTTTGGCATGAGTAGATCCTTTCAAGCAGTTTTAGCAGAAAAGTCACAACGGGGATAAACACCCAGCTCGGGTCCAGTCAAGGTGTATTTTGGAAATTTTTAATATTTTGAGAGTATCTATAAAATGAAATTAATTGGTAGAATTTTTATGTTTGATGTGTGAATTGATTAACATGGAGATTAGTCGTGTAATTGGAATTTAAGAGATATGACCGAAATGCCCTTGGGAATGGTGAAGGGGCATATGAATGGGAAGTGGTATAATGGTCAGAAGCCCTTGGAGTTAGCTAATCTCACGTTACTTTCCTCTTTCTTGCTATATCTCCTTCGATTTGGTTTGTCTTCAAGTTCACCAAAACACAAACTATCAAAGGCTAGATCAAGCCTTGTCTTTGAGGGATTTTGAGGAAATTCAACCTTCTTATAAGAATTGAGAGTTGCTTAGGCCTCCATAATAAGCTAGGATTCGAAATATGGCAAGGTATAATCTCTTTACTTTTGTTTTTAAGTTCTTCTTTATGCTTGAGGTAATTTTGGGGTTCTAGGTTCAATATCAAAATTAAGGGGTGTTAGGCTATTTGCGAGGAAAGTATGAGTTAGAAACATATTTTACGGTTTCGTGCAATCTGAAACATGATTTGAATCCATGAATTTGAGTTTCGAGTTTTAGATTTTGAAACAAAGATTAAGTTTAGAACTCTAAGATGGTAAATTGTGATTTTGATGTGTAATTGGTGTTCCAATGGTATCTTGACATTGTATATGAGTTGTGTTGACCATGATTTTGGCCAACGACGAGTAGTCGTCAAAACTACAATAAACCTTCAAGAGAAAAATATGACACTCATAATTTTATAGTGGTTCAGCCCCAATTTTTTGGTAATAGCCTAATCCACTTGGAGTTGTGATATATATCCTACACTTAAGATCAGATGAACTTGAGCCAACTGAGTTTCTTAAGTGTAAGTAGAAAAATACAGAGTTTCTCTCTCTAAACTCTCTTAGAAAATGTCCCAAGAATACCCCAAGTAACAGTCCCAAAGTCTCCAAACTAGAGAGTTTTTCTCATTCTAAAAAAGATACCCAAAATGATGCCATGAGCCATTTATTTATAGGCTCATGGATCGTACATCAGATATTCCCTTTGACCGGGTCATTTCTGTTACTTTCACAATATTTAATTAATAATAACATTTAAAATACAACAATATGCGACTTCTTTGGGATAAACTGAGAGATTCCCGCGTAGGTACGACTAATTCTAGCCGAAGCTGTTACTGGAACTTCGCTTGCATAACGATGATCTGTCTAGTTGGCCAACTTCACTCCTTGAAGAAAGACTAGTCGGTCAAATACTTCACTGGTCGGTCATGCACTCCACCGGTCGGCCAAACACCTAAGTGGTCGGCCATGCACTCCATTGGTCGGCCAAATACCTCACCAGTTGGCCATGCACTTCTCCGGTCGGCCAAACACCTTACTGGTTGGCCAAACACTTAACTGGTCGGCCAAGACAGGTGAGTGGTCAGTCAAAAATCTTCACCGGTCGAACATAAATTCTATCAGATCGGTCAGATCACTTTATCACAACTCCGAAGAACCAACACATTTATTGACTATTAATGTGCCATTTTACTGACCATGAATTTCCACTTGTCACTTCTGATTGCCACGTCATCAAACAGAAATTATGGGGATAAAATTTGCCCCCCAAGTTTATTATATGATTTACTCGTATGATAAACTTTTTCTCTAGCAAAATGTTTTTGAGGTCATCCAAAAGCTTCCATTCGGTCAGTAACTTTAACTTTTGTATTCTTCAAATTCCATTTTTTGATCTGTTTGTAGTACCCCATGAGTAGGAAAACATATTTGCTCCACGTTTTTTAGTAAACTTGTGCTTGCTTAGCTGATTTGAAATGCCTATTTTGTCCCCAGGACCCAAATAATTTCTTAACTGCTGACCCTTGGGTGCTTTGTTTCCTGCGGCTTGGACGCCCGCCTTGTAGGTTGGGAATGCCCTCTCCATTTGGGGCACATAACCTCCTTGGATAGCAACCCTTGGCATGCTAGCTCCTCGACATCAGGGCAGAGCTCCTCGGATGTGCGCCTCCATTGGTGCACCTTGCTTCTCGGATGAGCAGCACAACCGCTCGGATGCGCTCCTGCCAGCACCTCGGATGCACGACAGCAGCTCCTCGGATGCACCTGCAACAGCTCCTCGGATGCGCGCATGGGCGCTCGAGTGACATCACACATCCGCTCGGATGATACACCATCTGCCCAAACGCGTGCGCGCCATCCGATCGGGACCACTCCACATCTGCTCAGATGATACGCTAGCTGCCTAGACACACGCGTGCCTTCCGATCGGACACATACGCCCATCCGTTTGGGCATTAAGCAGTCTACTTGGACACGCCCCAGCATCCGCTGGGATGCAGCACCATCCGCTCGGATACATGGCCCTCTTAGCTCCTTAGGCTTGTACAGAACTTTATGTCTTATGCATTTATTTGTTCGTGTTTGTTTGGTTCACTACAGGGACTCATCACTGTTAGTCATGCTCAACAATAGAGTTTCCTACTCGAACAGTGATATATGCTCAGCCGACCAGGGAAGTTGTATCTGCTCTCCCGACCAGGAAAACTTTGCACCTGATCAGCTAAACTTTGCACCTGGCTAGTAGTTTACTCTGTTTTTCTTGTGAAGACAATTGTTGCATAGCAGCTTTGATATTTTTCTCGTACAGCTAAGCTGTTGGCATTTATACTTTGCTTTTCTTCGTTAACTTAAAACATTCTAAGTCCTTTTAGACTTAAAAAGTTATAAGTTTTTTGTGAATAGTAATGTCACTCTGATGTATGCCTTATATTTTCGCATGAGTACTTAGTTTTCTAACTTTGAAATTCTAGACATTTCATAAGTCCATACTATGTATACTTTCTCACACTCTTATTGCTCTAACATTTTATGAGAATAATATTTATTGTCACACGAATATCTGCTTCTAACTTTAAATTTTAAAAAATTCCAAGTTACCTAAGCTTTGTCAAACAAGTTAGCTTAATGGCCTTTTTGTACTTCGAAATCTTACAAGTCAGCCTAAAAAAAGACATCTTAACTCGTGCTCTTATTGCATGTGTTAAATTATATACTAGCATACCCCATGTGCCCCCCAAGTGATCGAGGGTTGAAAGACTCTTAGTCACTTGCTACTTGACCGAATCTGTTCGAGTAGTTAATTACTCGTGAAACACATAGAATATATGGAAAATATTCGAGCAGTTGAACACTGCTCGAACGTATCGACCAGTTGAACACTGTCTGATTTTACCGACCAGTTGAACATAGTTCGGATAATTAACACACATGCACGTTTGTTGCGAGAATCGACCACGCTGCGCGTAATCTCTTTTATTACTTGTAAATTAAAAAAGGAAAATACATGTCTAATAACGAGTCTTAAACAATAAAAATTGTTCAAAAATAGCTGATTGGTCAGCAAATAACCAACTCATAAACCAAATTTAAATAACAAGTTAAACAACTTGAAATTAAACTACCACTCTGAAAGTAGCTATTTTGTCCAACGATGAGTAGATGTCAAAACTACAATAAACCTTCAAGAGAAAAATATGACACTGATAATTTGATAGTGGTTCAACCATAATTTTTTGGTTATAGCCTAATCCACTTGGATTTGTGATATATATCCTACACTTAAGATCAGATGAACTTGAGCCAACTGAGTTTCTTAAGTGTAAGTAGAAAAATACACTGTTTCTCTCTCTAGAGAATACAAGCTTTCTCTCTCTAAACTCTCTTAGAAAATGTCCCAAGAATACCCCAAGTAACAGTCCCAGTGTCTCCAAACTAGAGAGTTTTTCTCATTCTAAAAAAGATCCCCAAAATGATGCCATGAGCCATTTATTTATAGGCTCATGGATCGTACATCAGATATTCCCTTTGACCGGGTCATTTCTGTTACTCTCACAATATTTAATTAATAATAACATTTAAAATACAACAATATGCGACTTCTTTGGGATAAACTGAGAGATTCCCGCGTAGGTACGACTAATTCTAGCCGAAGCTGTTACTGGAACTTCGCTTGCATAACGATGATCTGTCTAGTTGGCCAACTTCACTCCTTGAAGAAAGACTAGTCGGTCAAATACTTCACTGGTCGGCCATGCACTCCACCGGTCGGCCAAACACCTAACTGGTCGGCCATGCACTCCATTGGTCAGCCAAATACTTCACCAGTAGGCCATGCACTCCACCAGTCGACCAAACACCTCACTGGTCGGCCAAACACTTAACTGGTCGGCCAAGACAGGTGACTGGTCAGTCAAAATTCTTCACCGGTGGGACATAAATTCTATCATATCAGTCAGATCACTTTATCACAACTCTGAAGAGCCAAGACATTTATTGACTATTAATGTGCCATTTTACTGACCATGCATTGCCACTTGTCACTTCTGATTGCCACATCATCAAACTGAAATTATGGGGATAACAAGTTGTATTAGCCATATTGTCTTGAATTTGCAATAAAACTGCTGGAAAATCAATCTGGATTGAGAAATTCGGTTTGAAAATGCAGGGTTCAAAATTGGGGAAAAACACAATTTTCTGGGCTTCGTTTTGAGGTTCTGAGGTGTTTCACGACTGAACTATGGTGTAGTGCGACCACACTAGTGTCCCAAAAAGACCTCAATTTTGCAATAGCACGACTTCAGAAAACACATTTTTCTAATTTTTTTTATTTAGGCTCTGGGTTTTGAGGAGCTGTTTGGGGACTCTCTTGGGGACTCAGGGGACGATTCCATTACCTTGTTGAATGAAATTGGAGGCCCCAAGAGTTAGGGTTATGTTTTGAAACCCATAAATTGACTTAGTCCCTAATGATCGTATCGTTTATGTTGTGAATAGGGTTTCCGCGGGGCTTGGGAAAAGGATCGCACTCATGGTCAACTAGTCTTTAGGAAGAGGCTCGAGGTAAGAAAATTTGCACATGCACCTAGTTGACTTGGGAATAGGGTTAAGTTAGGGTTAAGTTTTGAAACCCATAAGTTGACTTAGTCCCTAATGATCGTATCATTTATGTTGTGAATAGGGTTTCTGCGGGGCTTGGGAAAAGGATCGCACTCATGGTCAACTAGTCTTTAGCACGAGACTCGAGGTAAGAAAATTGGCACATGCACCTAGAGTTGGGCATTCGCCCTGATATCTGAACGTGGTTATAATTGTGCATTGTATCTGTTTAGGGTTATGTGCCCTTGTTTAGTAATTTTACATGTGCATGTGATTGCTCTATATCTATCTGTGGCTGATCGATAGGGCCTGTATTCGGAAATAAACATGGGGAATGTAGGCCGTGATGGAGGGGCAACAAAAAGGGTTCTATATCCACTCGTTCGGCATAGGTTGTGTAAATGATTTATATACTTAAATAAATGGTTTATTATTTCTGAAGTATGTTGTTTGTTATTTTTTGATTTATTGGATATTTGTTATGTCATGTTTGTTTTCATGCTGGGCCTTGGTTCACGAGCTCTATTGTGCACGTAAGGGTAAGGGAAAAGTCGTCCAGCCATGAGTTGGGGGGCTTTGCAGTGACGCTTATATGTTCAACTTGTCTACCGTTAGGGTTGGGGTTTCTGAGGGACTTAGGAGGAAAAAGTCCATTTTTAGTGCTTAAGAACACTGCTTGTAATTATGTTTTCATTTAAACTCATTTTTGGGAATCCCTTGTAAATGTTTAAAGTTTTAATGAAAATTTTAATTATTTTGGCCAAAAATTTTAATACCTAAATCTATATTTAATTTTAATTACACTTTTGAGTCCAAATTACTCGCTTTACCAGTTAAGCACTATTTTAAACACATAGTGTAATGATCCTAGATTAGTAGGGCATTGCATGTCACTAGTTTACTTAGCTCCAGCTCCACATCAACTCCTTCATCATGTCCAGCCGAGCTTGGAAGGAAGAGACCCGCTAGGTTTGGAAGATTGGACCTATAAACGGAAAGGAACATTTAGATGGTGGAAGGACCTACTTTTTAAACATCCTTGAATAGGGTAGGATTGTTACTTACCAACTCTTACAAAGTCTAGAAGCAAAGTTGGGTTGGCGTGAATAGGAAACCCCATGGTGTAGAAGAAGTGGTCCTTGAAGTCTTGAGCGTGGCTCTCGTAGAAGTGAGTTGGCCTTGCTGTTGAGTTCTGAAAACATCGTTTGGGTGTAGAACCCATCCGAGTCACTGCCTTTCTTCTTGAGGCATGCTCGGATGCTATACAAGTACAGGATCTACACTGGAGAAGGGTTAGGCCAATTGTGGCTCTTGTACGAGATGTACAAGCTCGCAAGGATCCTGTACCTGTTGGGGATTAGTTTATAGACAGTTATCCCTTCGAACTTCAAGAAGTTCACAAAGAATTGGTGGAGGCGGAATGCAACACCAGCTTGTAGATGTGTTTGGCTCCAAGCTCCAAATTTGTAGATGTTGTAGTGAGACCTCTCTGCCTCCTGACAAAGTCTATAAGGAACCCATCCTAATGGATCCCATAGTGTGCCTTAGTTTGGGTGAGTGCTTCTAGTTTCGTCAACTTGGAGAAGATGGGCTTGGCCTTGAACCCTGAGGTGTTGTAAGAGAGCTCTTCATTAAGAACTAGAGAAACATTGACCTCCTCATCCATTAGGTCTCTTTTCCCAGATTGGGCCATGACGTTTACCTGCCTTTCTGCCACTGGAGCAGATTTTACTAAGCCCAATTTCTATGCCAAGGTGTTCTTTGGAACCGATCTTTTACCTCGGACCATGACTTCTTGCCTCTCTTGGTTAAGCTCATAAATCTAGCATTCAAAGTCGTAAAAATCGTGTTTGTGAAGTTCTCTGAGTTCCTCAAACATCTGAAACACAAGATCAAATAGTTAGCACTCTAACCGAAAGAAAATGGACAAAATACAAGAGTACCCTATGACAACTACTCAGGGACGAAGAAAGTCAAGGAAATTTTCTAATATGATATCCCTCAAGGCAACGAAAATTCCCCTATTGAAACCATCTAAAATCAAAGAGCTACGACCAAAGCAACAAAAACTGGGAAACAAATCCCAAAAAAAATGCATTCACAAATAAAGTGGACAAAATCGAGAAAATCAGATTTTGGGAACCGACCACCATCTACAATCGGGTATCTAACAAAAAAGGGCATAAAAATTCAAAATGGGACTAACCCAATATTGGACTCACCCATTTTCTTACATTAAAACCTAGCATTCTTACTACCAAATTAAAATTACTAAAAAAGAACACGAAAAACACTTATTAAACCAGGCAGAAAAGAGGGAAACATAAATGTTCGATTCACTTGTTACATGGTGCGAACAGTGAGACACTTAACATCATTGATCCAGATATACCTTGAAACTCTCTAGCTATCCAGATTAGACGAGAGAAAATCTATAAATCTTGAGATTTTCAAGGAATAGTTTTTGTGAATTCTGGGAAAGACATCTCGGGTGTGGAAAAAACACCTCATTTAATGTTGTTGAATGATCGTCTGCACAATGGGAAGTCAACACATGTTGCCCCTCATTAGTGATGTCAGTGCCTAAGACCTTTTGATGGTTACTTCTCAAATACGAAGTCCTCGAGGGGTAGCCAAGCATTATCTCCGAAGCCAAAAGTTCTGAAAAGCAAAAAGTTAAGTCTATATTGCTCCCGAGAAGAAGTGAAGACTTGAGGGAAAATGTTGTCCGTGTTTTCTTCATACGAAAAGGTGGAATCAATTGGTGATGTCGTTTATTAATCTTTAGGACCTGGAGAACATGCTTGGGGGTTCATTTACAAAATAAATTCTTGAAGACCCGGAATGGAAGGTAATCTCATCGGTGGCTATATTGTTCCAATAGACCTCCTCGAGATGTGATTAGTCGAGTAAACCCCATGGTTCTCCCTTCATGGAAGTAAAAACTCTGGCTAGGTGTCAATCAGAGAGGCATTTGGGACCACATACACGTGTCTAACACCTTGGGTGGCTACAGAGATCTTTGTTGTCAGTTTCATCAACTGCCAAGGTGGATGTCCCACAACGCTGCCTAATCATGAGGATACGTGCCGTGCCCCCTAAGGGTATCAAAATACACCTTTTCCAATAAGTTTGTGGGCTAGTAAACCTTGTAGTGGGTTCGTTGACATGTAAATAGAGCTTAGTAGCCTAACTTATGGGAAAGGGACATTGATTTGAGTGTAATGTAATCCCACTAAGGGAATTTTATTGTAATTAGCTCCAATTAGTGAGCTTAACTCCCTCAGACTCTTATAAACAGGGCTAGGGTATCACTTCTAAAATGATCCCAACTTTAGAACATGTAAACATGATGCCTAAATTTCTAGAGAACATGAGCTTTGCAAGTTCTTCATCCTCAATAATATTGACTTGTGGACTATGGCCAATTAATTGCCTGAACCTCGTAAATCTTTGTGTGATCTTCTTTTTCATTAAGATTTTTTTTAATTATTTCTAGTGTTCGAAAAAAGAAATCAACAAGGTGTAGTTTCTTTGAGGAAGAATTGAAAACTAGGTTGACTATTCCTTGTTCCCTTTTCCCATCCATGGACAAGTTAATTTGGCATTATACTGATTCAGGGGTGTATATAGTAGAAATTTGCTATTGGTGTGTTATTCAGTGTATGGGATATGGTTAAGCCTCGTCTTCATCGGGCCAATCAAAGTGGTGGAAGTGAAAATATTGAGATCTCCATAAGATTAGAAGTTTCATATGTAAATCTTCTTTACACGAGATTCCAACTTACTACAACTTAGCGAAGCATGGGGTTCCAATTGACAGGGGCGACCATTATTCCCATGCAATAGATGAAATACGCACCACGCACTCTGGGTTGTTAAAAAAAATTATCTGAAATTTTCTAGTTCAAGGTCATGGAAAGGTTCATCATACTTTGGACTTTTATAAATTGATGATGGATTGGATGGTTATGTAATGCCCCACATTTCAGGAACATACTTGTAACGCCCTTGTTACTCCAACACCGTTACTGTGGATTTTAAATAGTACTTAACTCGCTAAATAAGTTATTAATAGGCTAAGGTGAAAAATCTCGAACAAAAGGAATGGATATATTTTATTTAAAACATAAAACTATACATGGGCCCATAAAAGTGTTTACAAAGTTATATACAACCCAAAATGGTCACTACAGTGTAAAAGTTACAACCCGCCGACCTAAGCAGCAAAAATAGGGTTAACCCCTAGTGCCGTTGAGAAACATCTTGGCCGTGGTTGTCAAGCGGCCGCATATGTACACATCGCCACCTAAGCTCTCCACTCAAGGCTAGGGGAGCTTTTCGTTCCCTTTAACTGCACCACATACCACCCATGAGCCAAGGCTCAACAAGAAAACTTATTACTGCATGTATGTAATATCAATAAATGATAAGTGAATAAGTCATTCGGGGGTTTGCAGCCTAATCAGATAAGTGAATACCAATAATGATTCTGGTAATCATGCTGGGGCTTGCAGCCCATTCAGATAAGTGGCTAGTAAGTCACGAACTTTAATTAGATAAGTAACTAATAACTCATGAAATTGAACTAGATAAGTAACTAATAAGTCATGAACTTGAACCAGATAAGTAATTAATAAGTCATGAACTTGAACCAGATAAGTAACTAATAAGTCACGAACTTGGGCTCCGCACCCTAAGCCATGTGACATTACGGTCACCTGCACCTTTTGGCTCTGGCTCTACGTAACTAGCTTTTAGACTAGACAAGCGCGTTTAGTTTTCATCGAACTTTGGGTCGGTCAAGAATTTCATGCTCATGGTGATTAGATCTAATAATTTTGGCTTGCATTAAGCACACTAATAACGTTCTTGACTCATAGGTCAATTCCATACGACCAGTGCTCAGTACTACTGCCGAACCTGACTAATAAGTCACAGCTTCACAGTCAATACTGACACCATTGTCGATTCTGACTAATAAGTCAGTACCACTCACAAGTAAGCAAGACTGCTAAGCATTTAATATGAAATCAATCTCCACATACAGAGAAATCAACATGTCTCATCAATAACCATGCATGTCACATACTGGGTCTAGTTTTCTTACCTCTGGTTCGAGCCAGAAATAATAAAAGAACAATCCTTTGAGAACGATCAATCATTTGGTCCCCTAGCAATCACCTAGTCATAACAAATATGGAATTCCATTAATAAAATAAATCATAAAAGGTTGATGGTCTAAACCTTGCTCCCGAGACCTCAAATCATACTAACACGGTTAGTAGATTCGATCCCGAGCCTTAAGAATTGAAACCCCGAGCTGAAAACCCACAAAGCTCCTCCCTGGCACAAAAGGAAGGGGCGGGCCGCGACTTGGCCTAGTGAGTTGTGACGTGCCCCCAAGTTAGAGAGCACTCTACTGGTTACTAGGGGCAGGTCGCAACTTGCCAGGGCCAAGTCACGATTTGACCCCATGAACATAGCACCCGTGCAATTTTCTCCATTAAAACCAGCCAAAAACCTTCACCAATCAATCCTGAAATCACACCCAAGCATTACCACAACTTACCCATCATTCAACCAAAAAAACCTAATCTTTAAACCATCTAAAATCACATCAAATTCCCATCTATTCAATCCAAAATATCAACTAAAAACCAGCTGGAAAAACAATGGCTGAAACCTTACCTTAAACTCAGGTTTGAATCCCCTTCAATGGATAAACACTAGCCTAGAACCTCAAGCTTTGATCTCCTTGCTTGAACCCTCAATCTCAGCTTCAAAAATTCAAAGGAAAAGAGAGGAAGAAAGGATCGAGAGGTAGAGGAAGAGATTCTCTGTTTTGCTTCAGTTTTGACCTTTCTACAACCATCTAATTTAACATATATCCTTTGGTAAAAGGACCAAAATGACCCCAAGCCTATTTATTTCCTTAACAGCAACCAAGGGCAAAAGTGTCCTTTTCCTCTATTCTTGTTATTCCCAATATTCCAAAAAAATTAATAAATCATAACCCATTACCCTTTAATTACCGGTAATGTACTAATCATCAAATTGCCCCGAGACTCACCCTGAGCCCGGCAAATAACCCCGTTATGACCAAACTGCTAACTTGCAATCTAAGATCGTTTCATGCCGAATAGCCTGAACATATGCACATAATAATGTGGCCTCATTCATAAATCCCCAAGATGCATGAAAGTATACAAATATGCCATCATCGGGCCAAATTACTAAAATACCCTTATAATGAAAAGTGGACCCACATGTATGAATTTATCATCATATAATAATATAATTCACATAATCTTGCATATAATCATTTAATAGCATAATAAATTAATTATTTCCCTCCTGGCCCCCTAATCCAGGCATTAAACCACATTAGGGAATTTGGGTCGTTACACTACTAGTATCTAAGAACGGGGTGTTATGTTATGTAAGAATATTATTGTTAGTAATAATATATGATTGAGAAGAAATTTTCATGTTGTTATATTTATCCAAAGTGTGAAATGTGCAGTTTTGTGACATACCAAGCATTTCGATCCCAGACGAAAATGGAAACCCTAACCGCGTAAATTCTCAAATAAAATATTATTGGAGAAGTAAAATCATGGAAAAATATTATTGGGAATAAAATTATTGGATTAATTTATATTAATATCAAAAAGTTTGATTTTTGTATGGAAAATCTTTAGATATGTATTTTTTGTGAAAAATACAAATTTAGCCAAAAATGGAATTTTGGTTAATTAAATTACACGAGTTATAAATATAGGAGTGTGACCACTTAAATTAAATGGAAAGGTCTATTTAATTTAATTACCCTCAGTTAAGATTTCAATTTGGTAACGTAAGAAAAAATTTCCACTAAGAAAATACACTATCAAGCATAGGTTTACTTAGCTAAATTGAGTTTAATTAAAAAAAAGGCATAATTGGGGTTATGTTCGGTGGCCGCTAGGAGGGGATTTTGGTTATTTTGAGTTTCATTTATACATCATATGAATAGATAAAGTCAAAGAAAATACTTCATTTTCTAATTTCCTCAAACTTTTATCTCAAGTTTCCCATCTTTTCTATCTAACTTTGGCTAAGTATCTCTTTGAGTGCTCTAAAATTTTTCACACAAATCCTCACCAATTCGTTCATTCTTTCATCTTCTCCCTTATTTACACTCAACCCTAAACCTATTTTATGTTTATGAAAGCCTAGAAAGGCCATCAAAGACAAGAACACCAAAGGTAAAAAGTCTAGACTTTTGCTTTGTCAAAGTTGTTAACTTTGGTTAGTTTAATCTTATAGTTCCATTTTTTGGCATATGTAAACTAAGTCTTTTGTTTTTAGGGAGGTTAAGTATGTATATTGAAGGTTTGAGCAAGAGATAGGAGTGTTAGAGATCAACACAAAGCCACCAAGTACTCTACAAGAGGTATATGGTGACTTAACTATATTTATGTTTGATTTTTGTATAATCTGCCTTGTTTATGTAATTTATTAAATTCATTACGGGTCCTATAATAATTTCGATATTTTGGTTGATCACACATGCATGGATGTTTAGTGATGGAACCCAACATTCCATAGTCATTTTATGATTTTATGTGAGAAAATGTTTTAGTCCTGAATTCTAAAGGGTCAAGACAAAAGTATATGAACTTATTTTTAGATTTTCTTGGTTCCATTGTGTATTTTGGGAAAATTATATATTGATAGTGTATAGAAACGTTCAAAAAGGTTTTGAAATGGCCAAGTTATGAGTTTACAAAATTGGTGTGTAATATGGAAATATGGCTTTTTAAAAACTGTACAAACATTTGTCTTTGGACAATGAATTCCATTGGTAAATTAATGTATTTTTGGCAGATTTTTGGACTAAACACTATTTTTGTATTGGTAATACAATTAAGAAAATTTAAAAGAAAAATATTAAAAGTTCTAAGAGATATGATTTTTCAATGTTAGGAGAAAAATTCTAGAAGTTCAAAATAACTTCTTGACAGCCATGTTTGGGAACACTTTTCACTAAGTAAAAATTATCTAAATGACCTAATTTTTCATATGGGAAATGTTTACATACTCTACTATAGTCCTAAGAAATTCAAATTTAAATAATTAAACAATTGAATTTTATAAATTTTCAAAGTTTATGTAAAAGATTTAAATCTGCTTTCGGTAGTTTTAAACGGGGACCTTTTGAAAATAGTTTTCACCAAGTAAAAATGATTTTTCTTATATAAAATTTGGCAATGAACTTCTTGGAATATCAACGTTTGAGTCTGCAAAGTTTGAGAATTTTTCGAGAAATGGTTTTCAAAATATAATTTTCTAAAGTAGGCAACATAGAACTAAAAATAACAAATTTTATACTTGGAAGAAAAATGGGAAATATTCTAAAGGTTCGGATAGAAAATGTGATTTAATCTTGATAATTATAGATTTAAGTTTTAACACACTAAATAATTATTAAGGTTAAGTTTGATACTATAAAGCTAATATTTTTAATAATTAATTAAATTTTCTTTAAGAAATTACAAAGGGTCCAAAACTTTAATTTTTAAAGAAATGGAATAAACTATCTTTTTAAAATAAAATCATCTTTCTCTTAATTTTTCTTAAAAAACCAACATAATTTTATCACCATTTTTATATTATTTTTGGAATAAATAAATTAATTAAATTTATCAAAGTTTACAAATTAAATAAGTTTACCAAAAATATTAGAATCTTGGTAACTTATTAAAGGAATGGTAAAATTGACAAACATAGAATGCTTCCAATTTTATGTTTTTATGGCAAGGCCTGATAAAGGAAACAGAGCGAGAAATTTTTATAAACCCCAACTTTCACATAACTAGACATGTTGTGATTCTATGTTGGTATTATGTTTTTAGAAAAATAGTAGGGAGCATGCGTCTAGATTTAAATTCATGGATCCTACAACCACCTCGTCCCCGCCATTGGCATCAGCTTCGGTAGTCTCTGTGGCTCTCAGGCTATCTGATCCCTGAATTTGGCTAGGTAGCAAGAGAAAAGCTCTTCACTAAGGAACGAATAATCGGCGCCCTGGCTGTAACACCAAACCCGATAAAACACGTCCTCGACAGACTAATTCACCTTGGCCTTCAGGGATTCAACCATACACTACAATCCTTGCTCGAGGGCGCATTCTTTGGAGTTCTTCTCATTATCTCAAGCTCTATTGAGTTCTTCTTGGAGCGGCTTCACCTCCTCCCTGAGTTGAGTATTCCTCCCCTGGAGTTGAATGTTCTTCTCAATGAGCATAGTAGCCTCCGCCAGCTAGGAATTTCTTTTTTCCTCAAATCTTATCTAGGCCATGAATGCCTGCCAAAAAATAAATTAAAAAAAAAACTCGTTGTAAAATTGATGAAATCAGGAATATAAAAAATAGTACAACATTGATCTAAGGGCTTATGGTTAGGTGCATCCTTGATGCTTGACCAAATACGTTAGAGGGAGCCAAACTTTCAATCCGGTCCTACTCCCATTCAACCAATTGGTCTACGTAGTTGAGTAGATCATTTATAAGAGCTCAGACAGAACCGTGGTAGCATTCAGGGAACTTAGCTAGGTCTGGGTTGGATCGAGGACAAAAGGAACCGGAGGGGCAGCAGGCAGGAGAAGTTTAAAGGACATGGACCTCCCCTCTCTTACTCAGGTTTCCAACAGAGGAACCTCTGGCTCCAAAGTTGCTGACCTTCTTGGTAACCCGTGCCTTTTTTACAGTTGGGCTAGTGGAGGTGAAGGCATTCTCTAGGATGCTTATATTTTATTTTGCAATAGCAAAGAGGGAATTAGTGAAGCTTAATAATATTAAGTAAAATAAGACAGAAAAGTCGAAGATCCTACCCTTCGAGCTAGGGGAGGAGTCTATCAAAATTAGTTTCATAATAGGAACAGGATTAACTGGATTGGGAGTGGTGAGGTCGAGCATATTTGATTCTATTTGAGGTCCAGGAGGAGTATTTTCAGGGATGGGTTCATCATCCAAGCTTAGGGTTGGTGCCCTAAAAGCATAAGAAAAGAAATTGTTATTGATTTATGAGAATATTAGCTTGTATGCGTACGAGAGAAATAAGATCATATATAATGAATAAAAAAGTTAGCAACATATTAAAGTATGAAATCTTTAATAAATGGCTGCTAGTACGATTTACTAAGCATATGATTGGATGCAAGTAATCTAGATTTAGATTACTGATGTAAATGGACTTCTTGGTAAAGGATTTTTATATAATTATGATTATATATGAAAAGACCAATGTGAATTAAATTCTTTGTAAACTTACCATTTTCCATAAATATTTAATTCATATCTTAAAAGATGATCATTTGAAGATCAGTCTAAATCCTAATTAGTCATGAACTCATGTTCATGTCTATTGGATCTTTTGATTCATTCGTTAAGGGCTCTTAATAAAATGAGGCTAGTGACTTTGTTTTGGAGATTCAATAGCTTGAATGACTGGGAGCATGATTTTACAACAATGAAGTCCATGCTTTCCTAAAGCATTGAATATTGGTTTTCTTAAGGTTTAATTTTGGGACTGAATAGTTATTGAGCTCAAATATATAATATGATTATAGATTAATTATTCACTGGTGAATTGATGGTACTTAGGGAAGAAGAGGTAATTAGAAAGGTAAAACGGTAAACCTTGACCAACTCAAATTAACGAACTATTAAGTGGACGACGGAACTACATATATTGATTAAATCAATGGACTGTAAGAGAATACTTTGTAAATATAATTTTATAATTAATAAGAGTGCAATTCAATATTTATAGTGAAGTTATAATGGAATTAATAAATATGATTATCCAACTAAAACGTTTAATTAATAATATGATTTATTGAAGCTTAGTATTATAGGTCCATGGTCCTTGAGTCACATATATACTACACTGTCAATGGTAAAGATGTCACAGGAAAGATTAATGGAGAAAATGACTAAATTATAAAGGAATTAATCTTCTAGGGCTAAGTGATCTATTCAGACACTTCGATCAGATCGAGGTGGTGAATGTTTGGATTTGAAATTCAAAGATTTCATGATGGGGTGTGGCATTCTATCCCAACTCGCAGTACCTGGAACACCACACAAAATGGTATTTCAGAGAGAATAAACAAGACCTTGTTGAACATGGTCAGATCTATGTTAAGCTACTCATCTATTCTTTTCACATTCTAGGGTTATGCACTTCAAATGACGACTTACATTTTGAATGTAGTCCCATCTAAGACAATATGTAAGACACTACTAGAGTGGTGGAATTGTAACAAACTTAGTTTGTGCCATTTCTGCATTTGGGTTGTGTTGCTCATGTTCTTAGACCTAAGTGTTGGGTGAGAGTAAGATAACACCACCTCAAAAACTAGAATCTACACACAAAAATTGATTTACAGAGACTACATAAAGATTGAGAAAGAACTTGCAAATACAAGTAGGAAAATTGTCTTCTTCAACTTTGATGAAGCTTCAAAAAACCCTAGGCAAAACCACCACCTTCAGCAAACCCTTTGAACAAAGAAAAACACAAAACCAAGGCTTATACACATTGTAAAACAATTCTTTCATGGGATAATACAATTCTTTCAATCATATATATCAGGGAGACCTTAGTCCCGTTCAAATATTCAACCGGGTGTAGTTTTCTTACCTTTAGCTTCCAGATGAATTAGCTACGGCGATACTCCTTGAGAGCGATCCGATCCCCGAGCCCTAGCTTAGCACTTAGTCACAACCATGATGAAAGATACCATTAACAATCTTAAATGAGTTTCCAAACCAAGTTCTAGTCCCCGGATCATTGAACTTCACCAAGTATGGTAAAAGATTCAATCCCGAGCACCCTAGGTTAAACTGCCAAGCCTAAAATCTCAAAATCCCAAAATCCCTTAAGCGCCCCGGCATAGGCCACCCATGCCGCGGCATGGCCCCCAAACAGAACCATCTAAGGCACAAAAACAGGTAAGGGCTGCGGCATTGCTTGGACCATGCCGCGGCCCGCACTCCTTCCTCAGCATGCAACAGCCTCGAAGGGCCGTGGCTCACCAAAAACCATGCCACGGCCTGACCCTTCGAACCCAGAAAAATCCACCATTTTCAATCTCTAAACCTGACCTTAAGCCATCCCAAAGCCCCCAACTCAAAACCAATTAATAACAATATCATTAGAATGATTTAAACAACACAATCCAACCAGAAATCCAGCCTAACACTCACCAAAATCCCAATTCAAATTTATGAGATTTCAAACCCACAAAACTCAAAACCAGCCGTGAAAACTCTCAAATTCAACCATCAAACTTTAAATTAAACCTTACCACATCTGTAGAATCGATTCTCCAAGGATCCCCTAGCCTATCTTCAGAGTTTTAAGCCTCAACCCCACCTTGAATGTCAAAACCACAACTATTAAAAACTCAGCCATTTCTCCTTAAATTTATAACCTCAGAAATGAAAATTAATGCTTGCCTTGGCTCTAATTCAACCCTTGATTAGTTCCTCGAGCTAATCCTCTGGTTCAGCCCTTCAATTCCCCCAAGTTTCAGTCAATTTCCCCCTTGAAAATCAAGGTTTTGCCTTTACTAAGAAAAAGAACAGAGAGAAGGAGAGAAAGGTCAGTTTAAACTTGTGTCTATTGTTTTCTAACATATTCCTTAAGTCTATCCTTAAGTTATCAGACTAATCCCAAGGCTCGGGTTACCGAAAACATCCCTGAGGGCAAAACAGTAGAATCCCCCAATAATCCCGCCTAGACATCCTAACCTCAAATATATCTCAAATTATTTATTTCCATCACCCGATAGTCTAAATCACTACCCGATACCAAAAATACTCCTTGACTTATCCAAAGTCAATTACAATGCCCCGTTGTGACTTTTCCCACTATCTAGCCCTAGGATCGCCTCGAGTCGCCGGCTGCAGAATTATCCACATAATAATGTGGTTCTCGCATATATCTCATACATATATATCATGTCATCATATAATATCATCAATTATCATATAATATCATTTAGGCACCATTAATCTCATAATATCACATTCAAATAAGTACTATTCACTCTAATCCCAATTATGCCCTCACGGCACACTAATCATGGCCCTTAAGCCTTATTAGCAAATTTGGGTCGTTACAACTATCCCCTCCTAATGACAATTTCGTCCTCGAAATTTACCTGAATAGCTCGGGATACTGATCCCGCATCGCTTTCTCTAACTCCCAGGTCGCTTCCTCGACCTTGCTATTCCTCCACAATACTTTCTCCAACGGAATTGTCTTATTCCGTTAGACTTTGTCCTTCCGATCCAAAATCTGAACTGGTCGCTCCTCATAGGACAAATCTGTCTGTAACTCTAAGTCCTCGTACCTCAGTACATGTGTCGTATCAGAAACATACATCCGCAACATGGAGACATGGAACACATTATGAACTCCTGATAGTGACAGTGGCAAGGCCAGCTTATAAGCCACCTGTCCAATCCTCTCCAGGATCCCAAAAGGTCCAACAAACTGAGGGCTTAGCTTGCCCTTCACTCCAAACCTCCTCACACCCCTCAATGGTGAAACTTGCAGAAACACGTGGTCCCCAACCTGGAACTCCACGTTCCTACGCTTAGGATCAGCGCAGCTTTTCTGTCTACTCTGCGAGGCAAGCATTCTAGCCCGAATCTTTTCTATTGCCTCGTTAGTCTTCTGAACCATATTTGGCCCCAAATACTTTCTCTCACCCATCTCATCCCAGTGAATGGGCAATCTACACTTCTTTCCATATAACATCTCGTAAGGAGCCACTCCAATTGTGGACTGATAGCTGTTGTTATATGAAAACTAGATCAATGGGAGGTACTTACTCCATGAACCCTCAAAGTCAATCACACATTCCCTAAGCATATCCTCCAATACCTGAATCGTCCTCTCAGATTGTCCATCAGTCTGAGGATGAAAAGCTGTGCTAAACTTCAGCTGAGTCCCCATAGCTCTCTGCAAAGCTCCCCAAAACTTGGAGGTAAAGATAAGGTCTCGGTCTGATACAATAGACTTTGGAGCCCCATGGAGACGAACCACCTCCTTCACATACAACTCAGCATATTGTTCCACTGTATAGGTCCACCTCACTGGTAGAAAATGAGCTGACTTGGTGTATCTATCTACTATCACCCACACCGAGTCATGAAGTCCAACTGTCCTGGGTAATCCTCCAACGAAATCCGTCGTAATGTCCTCCCATTTCCACTCTGGGATACCCAAAGGCTGAAGCAATCCTACTGGTCGCTGATGCTCAGCCTTAACCTGCTGACATGTCAAACATCTAGACACATACTCAACTACATCCTTCTTCATCCCGGGCCACCAATATAATGTCCGTAGATCCTGATACATCTTCGTGGTACCCAGATGAAGTGAGTATGGTGTAGTGTGTGACTCATCTAGTATCTCTCGCCTGGTTCCCTCATCAGCCGGAACACAAATCCGCCCCTGATACCGAAGCAAACCAGTCTCAGAAACAGAATAATCCTTAGCTGTCCCTGCTAAGGCATGCTGCCTATTTTCCTGCAACTACAAATCTACTAACTGACCCTCCTTGATCCACTCTAACAGGGTTCACTGCAAAGTGATATTGGCTAACTGACCCACTACCAGTTCTATCCTTGCCCTGACCATCTCATCAGCCAATTCACTCAAAGTCTGGGTGAAACTATACAACTGCCCTAGGCCCCTCCGGCTCATTGCATCAGCCACCACGTTGGCTTTTCCAGGATGGTAAAGGATATCACAGTCATAATCCTTAACCAAATCCAACCAACGTCTCTGCCTCATATTCAGATCCTTCTGGGTAAAGAAATACTTCAGAATCTTATGGTCAGTGTATATCTCGCACTTCTCCCAATACAGATAATGTAGCCACACCTTTAGTGCGAATACCACTGCTCCTAACTCCAAATCGTGAGTTGAATACCTTTGCTCATACTCCTTCTGCTGTCGAAATGCATAGGCTATAACTTTCTCATTCTGCATCAACACACAGCCTAAACCCATCCTCGACACGTCACAGTAGACCACAAACTTCCCTTCCTCCGAGGGAAGACTCAACACGGGCGCAGAAGTAAGCCATCGCTTTAACTCCTAAAAGCTGTTCTCACACTTCTCTGACCAGACGAACCTCTGATTCTTCCTTGTCAACTCTGTCATCGGTGAGGAAATCTTTGAGAACCCCTCTACAAACCGCCTGTAGTAACCAGCCAACCCAAGGAAACTCTGCACCTCTGAGGCATTCCTCGGCCTCGGCCAATCCCTAACTGCTTCTACCTTGGAGGGATCCACCTTAATCCCTTCTGCCCCAACTATATGTCCAAGGAAGGTCACCTCTGGTAGCCAGAACTCACACTTCTTAAACTTGGCGTACAACTGATGCTCCCTTAATCTCTATAGAACCTGTCGGAGATGTTGCTCATGCTCTACCTCTGAACTGGAATATACCAAAATGTCGTCGATGAAGACAATGACGAACTGATCCAAGAAATCCTTGAACACCCTGTTCATTAAGTCCATGAAAGTCGATGGGGCGTTGGTCAGACCAAAAGACATGACCAGGAACTCATAATGCCCATATCGTGTTCGAAAGGGCGTCTTCAGTATGTCCTCATCTTTGATCCTCAACTGGTGATAACCAAATCGAAGATCAATCTTTGAGAACACCATCTTACCTTGCAGCTGATCGAACAAGTCATCAATCCTTGGTAGAGGGTACTTATTCTTAATGGTTAACTTGTTCAATTCTCTATAATCGATGCACATCCTCAAAGTCCCATCCTTCTTCTTCACAAACAGCACTGGAGCGCCCCATGGAGAATAGCTAGGCTTGATAAACCCCAAATCCAGAAGTTCTTGCAGTTGTATCTTCAACTCTTTCAGTTCTGTTGGTGCCATTCTGTACAGTGCCCTTGATACTGGTTCTGTCCCCGGTGCTAACTCAATCTCAAACTGAATCTCCCTACGCGGCGGAAACCCTGGCAGATCCTCAGGGAAGACATCCAGAAACTCACACACCAATCTAGTCTCTCCCGGCCCTACCGGCATGACCCTAGCATTATCCACTACACTAGCCAGAAAACCTATGCATCCTCCCTGCAACAAGTCCCTGGCTCTCAATGCTGAAATCATGGGTACGCGGGGTCCAGACACCGCACCCACAAAGACAAAAGGGTCCTCGCCCTCAGGCTCAAAAGTAACCATCTTCTTCCTGCAATCAATCGTAGCTCCATATCTGGCCAACCAGTCCATCCCTAGAATCATATCGAAATCCTCCAAATCTAACTCAATCAGATCTACCGAGAGTTACCTACTATCAACCATTACTGGCAGTGCCCTAATCCATCTCCTAGAGACTACCAATTCCCCTGTAGGCAACAAAGTCCCAAACCCTGCAGTCTGATACTCACTAGGTCTACATAGTCTATCAATCACTCTACTAGAAACAAAAGAATGTGTAGCACCAGAATCAATCAATACTGTAAAAGAAAAGCCAGCGCTAAAAAGCTGACCTGTCACTATTAAGGGACTTGCCTCAGCCTCCGCCTGAGTCAAGGTGAATACTTCAGCTGGAGTCAAGTTATCCACCTTTCCCGCTTCACCTTTCTTCACTGTTGGGAAATCTTTCCTGAGATGCCCTACAGCTCCGCACACAAAGCAAGCCTTGGCCCAACACTCGCCCAGATGGCGTCTTCTACATCTCGGACACTCTAGATAAGTCTGCCATGCCTCGCCGCCACCCTGACTACCCCGACCCCTTCTATCAGGACCAGCAGCGGTCGAAGTGTCAGGAGTCTTCCTCTTGAAATCACTGGGGCCTCCACCCCTACCAGACCCAGAATATGGAGGCACCGCCCTGCGACCCTCCCTTCTTGCTGCACTATCCCTCCATATCTTATTCTCCGCTTCCTCAGCGGTAAGAGCCTTCTCAATGGCCTGGGCATAAGTTGTTCCTCCAGGTACCATTGTGATCCTGACTTCTCGGGCTATCATAGCATTCATCCCTCTAATAAATCTATCCTACCTAGCTGCATCGGTAGGCACAAGATCTGGAGCAAATTTCGCAAGCCTATCAAATTTCAGGGCATACTCAGTAACGGTCATACTACCCTGAACCAAACTCACAAACTCATTAACCTTTGCTGCTCTGACAGCAACATTATAATACTTCTGACTGAATAAATCTTTGAAACCTTCCCAACTCAATGTAGTCACATCCTTAGTCTGCGATGCCACCTCCCACCAGATACGGGCATCCTCCCTCAACATATAAGTGGCACAGGCCACTCTATCATGCCCCTTAATCCTCATAAAATCCAGAATTACTGTAATCATAGTTAGCCACTGCTCGGCTTTCAATGGATCTGGTCCACCCTCAAAGATTGGGGGTTGCTGCTTCCTGAACCGCTCATATAACGACTCCCATTTGTTACCAATCTCCCCAGACTGCACCACTGGTACCACTGCAGGTGGTAAAATAGGGGCAACACTCCCTGATGGAGCCTGCTGTTGCAGAATACGGATCTGCTCGTCTTGACTCTATAATCAAGCCTGCATCTCAGCCATTAACTGCTGCCAGTTCTCAGGCACTGTCGGAGGAGTATGGCCCTAGTCATCACCCCTGGTCCCGGACCTAGTGTCGGCTAGTCGTGTAGATTTTCTTGGACGCATAACTATCCAAGTCAATCTACAAATAACGACTCGGCAATCACACCATGATGACAGGGTAAAAGTGTTTCCAAGATCCACCAATAGAATATCACCAGCCTCAAACAATCCACATATAAGCATCCATTCTCATGCACTGGCTACTAATAATCACGCCTCCAATCTAATCGCACAAAATCTATGAAACAGGCATTCATACATGCACAACATACAATTAATCATTCAAATATTCATCTACATGCACGGCGATGTTAATAAACATGCCTCGATATTCTCACACAATAGTCAAGGGCTGGGCCCTATCAGTATCTCATGCTTCCTAATAATCCAGTAAATAACAGCATTCATAGCTCATCACAAACACATAAGCACATATACACAATACCGAACTCTGATTTTGAGCTTGTCTCTAGTAGCGAATGTACATGTCCAGCCTATCTTCAGGAACCCTTAAACCTAGGAAGCCCTGATACCAAGTTGTAATGCCCTGGATAGCCAAGACTGTTACATTGTGTGATTATAAAGGTGCAAGACTCGTTAAACAAGTCGTTTAATCAAAACGTGTCATTAGCTAAAGTGTTCTAGGGCTAAAAGACATTTTGGCCTCAAAAGATACATTTTATAAGTTATAAACAGTTTACAGAAGGGATCCCTAAAACTCAACAATATTTAAAAGTTGGTTTACAAAATTCAACAGTTAAGAGTAAACATTAGCCATACTAAGGAAAAATACAAGGTTCTGGTCCTCTCATCCCTGTAATCCCCTCAACCGTGGCGGTTGAGCTGCCTGACATGTACATTCACCCTGCAGCGCTCTCCAACCAAGGTTGATCGATCTTGCCCTTGCCTTTACCTGCACCACGCAGCACCCGTGAGTCAAGGCCCAGCAAGAAAACAACATACACAGCATAAACAATATTATCAAACAGACATTCCAATAAGCATGTTCAGATATTCAATCCACAGCATATAAGCACACCTCAAGGTACAAGTAACCCATCTATACTCAGATTATTCAACAATCTCATTAATCATATTCATAGCCAAGTATAATGATCAATTAACACAAATACTAGGGTCGACAACTTAGGTCGCACCCTCTGTTTAACCCACTGACTCCGGCCCACTTAAACCGAGCTCAGTGCATAATAAGTTGTCCTCAGATACTAGTGTCCGAGCCGTGCCAATTGCACAAGTTAACCGTGGCACGCTTAGGCCGTTGGTTACAATTTACATGGCATAATACAATTCTTTCAATCATATATATTAGGGAGAGCTTAGTCCCGTTCAAATTTTCAACCTGGTGTAGTTTTCTTACCTTTAGCTTCTAGATGATTAGCTACGGTGATACTCCTTGAGCGCGATCTGATCCCTGAGCCCTAGCTTAGCACCTAGTCACAACCATGATGAAAGATACCATTAACAATCTTAAATGAGTTTCCAAACCAAGTTCTAGTCCCCGGATCATTGAACTTCACCAAGTATGGTAAAAGATTCAATCCCGAGCACCCTAGGTTAAATTCCCAAGCCTAAAATCTCAAAATCCCAAAATACCTTAAGCGCCCCGGCATAGGCCACACATGCCGCGACATGTCCCCCAAACAGAACCATCTAATGCACAAAAACAGGTAAGGGCTGTGGCATTGCTTGGACCATGCCGCGGCCCGCACTCCTTCCTCAGCATGCAACAGCCTCGAAGGGCCGTGGCTCACCAAGAACCATGCCGCGGCTTGACCCTTCGAACCCAGAAAAATCCACCATTTTCAATCTCTAAACCTGATCTTAAGCCATCCCAAAGCCCCCAACTCAAAACCAATTAATAACAACATCATTAGAATGATTTAAACAACACAATCCAACCAAAAATCCAGCCTAACACTCACCAAAATCCCAATTCCAATTTCTGAGATTTCACACCCACAAAACTCAAAACCACCCATGAAATCTCTCAAATTCAACCATCAAACTTTAAATTAAACCTTACCTCAGCTGCAGAATCGTTTCTCCAAGGATCCCCTGGCCTATCTTCAGAGTTTTAAGCCTCAACCCCACCTTGAATGTCAAAACCACAACTATTAAAAACTCAGCCATTTCTCCTTAAATTTCTAACCTCAGAAATGAAAATTAATGCTTACCTTGGCTCTAATTCAACCCTTGATTAGTTCCTCGAGCTAATCCTCTGGTTCAGCCCTTCAATTCCCCCAAGTTTCAGTCAATTTCCCCCTTGAAAATCAAGGTTTTGCCTTTGCTAAGAGAGAACAGAGAGACGGAGAGAAAGGTTGGTTTAAACTTGTGTCTACTATTTTCTAACATATTCCTTATGCCTATCCTTAAGTTATCAGACTAATCCCAAGGCTCGGGTTACCGAAAACATCCCCGAGGGAAAAACGGTAAAATCCCCCAATAATCCCGCCTAGACATCCTAACCTCAAATATATCTCCAATTATTTATTTCCATCACCCGATAGTCTAAATCACTACCCGATACCAAAAATACTCCTTGACTTATCCAAAGTCAATTACAATGCCCCGTTGTGACTTTTCCCACTATCTAGCCCTAGGATCGCCTCGAGTTGTCGGCTGCAGAATTATCCACATAATAATGTGGTTTTCGCATATATCTCATACATATATATCATATCATCATATAATATGATTAATTATCATATAATATCATTTAGGCACTATTAATCAAATAATATCACATTCAAATAAATACTATTCACTCTAATCCCAATTATGCCCTCCCGGCACACTAATCATGGGCCTTAAGCCTTATTAGCAAATTTGGGTCGTTACACCTAACATGTGAGATCAACATGATTCCACCTTGAATCATTTGTCTCACATATTTATGTTTTAGACTAATGTGTCTAGAATTATCATTATACACACTATTATATGCTTTAGCAAGTGCGGATTGGCTATCACAATGTATTGAAATTGTTGATACCATTTCCGCGATTAAAGGAATATCTATCATGAGATTCCTAAGTCACTCGGCCTCTTTTCCGGTTGCCGCTAAAGCTATAAAATCCAATTCCATGGTTAAGTGTGATATACAAGTTTGCTTCTTGGAGCCCCCTGAAATTGCACCTCCTTCAAGAGTAAACACCCAACCGGTGGTTGAGAGATTCTCTACAACTGCTGATATCAAATTACCATCGGAATATCCTTCAAGTATCTTTGCAAAAATTTTATAGTAAATAATATACTCTTTGGTACCCTTAAGATAACGAAGAATTCTCTCAATAGCTTTCCAATGCTTGATACTTTGATTGCTAGCAAACGTATTATGTTTATAAACCGCATATGCAATATCTACTCTTGTGCAATGAGCAACGTACATTAGGCTTCATATTGTCGTTGCATATTCCAATTGAGCCACCACTCTTCTTTCATTTTTTTCAAACTTCATGTTTGAATAAAATGGTGTATGTTCCTCTTTGATTTTGAGATGACTAAATTTGTCGAGAACTATCTCAACATAGTGGGTTTGACTCAACACAAAACCCCCACTATTCCTTCTAACTTTGATACCTAGAATGGTATCCATCTTTCCAAGGGTTTTCATTTTATAGTTATTAGAAGATATAAAAATCTTCATTTCTATTATTCCTTTCATGTCATTACTGAAAACCAACATGTGATCTACATATAGACACACAAGTATGCATAGTCACCACAAGTCTTATAGTATAAGCACTTGTTTGCATTGTTGTGTCTAAATCCATTAGAAAAAATGACTTTATCAAACTTCTCATGCAATTGATTTTAGCTTGTTTCAAACCATATAATGATTTGACAAGTCTACACACTTTATGTTCATTCCCTTGAAGAACAAAACCCTCCGGCTGTTCCATATAGACCTCTTCCTCAAGATCCCCATTTAGGAATGTTGTTTTGACATCCATTTGGTGAACATAAATGTTATATATAGATGATAAGGGAAAAACCAATCTTATAGAAGTAGTTCTTGCTACAAGTGCATATGTGTCAAAGTAATCTATTCCCATCATTAATTGCCTCTTTCCAACAAGCGAAGTATCTTAAGGACATTGATTCTTCTATTTGAAGTACTAATGGATTCTTCAATTCGAAAGTCTTGGGATCATCTTCTATTTGAAGTACTAATGGATGTTTCCATGTAACTTTCTCATTATCACCTTCAACAAGGTATAGTGACTCTATTTGAGAACACTTCTCACTTGATCCCAAATGTTTGAGCCTTTGGCTCCTTCTAGGCAATTGAGGTTGCTAACAAACTATTCTAGGAGTCAACCTCTCTAGATTCAATTATTACATTAGACTCCAAATCTAATAATCTATAAGCTTTGTTATTTTGGGCATAACCCACAAATGCAGATCTTATAATCTTTTGATCCAACTTGGTCCTTTTAGGATCGGTGCTCTTTGAATAAGCAAGACACCCCCACACTTTAAGATAACCAATGTTTGGTTCATTTCCTTTCCATAACTCATATGAAGAGATATTATTTTTCATCATGGGAATACAATTCAAAATATGATAAGTGGATAGCAAGGCTTCACCCCACAAACTAAAATTCAATTTAGAGTGTAATGGCAAAGCGTTAATCATCTCAATAAATGTTCTATTTTTTTCTTTATGCATTACCATATTGTTATGGAGTATAAGGGGTTGTACATTCATGAATTATTCAATGCTCTTCACAAAACAAGTTAAATTCATTGAAAAAATATTCACCACCCCTATCACTTCTAAGCACTTTAATTTTCAATTCAAGTTGATTTTCAACTTCTGCTTTATAAACCTTAAACACATCAAATGCTTCATTTTTATTCTTAAGAAAATATAGGTATGTGAACCTAGAGCAATCATCAATGAAAGTAATAAAATATCTACTTCCTCCTTTAGTCAATATTCCATTAAGTTCACATAAATCACTATGTATCAAATCTAACAACTTAAAGTTCCTATCAACACTAGGAAAAGGTTTCTTTACCATTTTAGATTTAACACATAATCCACATTTATCATGCTCAACTTTATGACAATCAATTAATCCACATTTTATATCCCTTTTAATTGTGCTAAATCTAATATGTGCGAGTCTAACATGGCACAAATTAATATAATTTGAGTCAAGCATATAACAACAAGAAGAAGAAACTTTATTGTTCACATGGTCAATAAATGTACAATGATTGAACATGCCATCAAAAGCATATCAATTTCCCACAAAAACATTGTCTTTAGATAAAATGAACTTGCTGAAATCTATCACAACCTTGATTCCCTGCTTGCCAAGTAACTTGCCACTCACAAGGTTTCTACTCATTTCCAGTACATACCAGAAATTTGTGAGTAGAACCTTCTTGCTGAATGTGAAGAACAAATCAATGGTTTCCTTTCCTTGAACATTGGACCTTTTCTCTTTTCCCATTTGTATCTCATTCCTTTCCTTTGAAGATTCAAAGGTCTTGAAAAGAGTTCTATCAAAGGTAACATGAACAGTGGCACAAATATCATACCACCACCCACTCACCCTTCCATGAATGACATTAACTTCACTTAGTGTTGCCACTATCTCATCTTGGGTTTAATTGACTCTTGCCTCATTACTTTGGTTTCCCTTTAACCTACAATCTCTATCAAAGTGGCCATTCTTGCCACACCCAAAGCAAGGTCGATAATGTCCAAATAATTGATTTAATTAAGTTAATATATGAATAAAATGATTATCTTATTAGAATTGCATCTTTAGATGAATTAAATATGCATGTGGACCCATTTCGGTTAATAGGGGAAAACTTTTAATTTTGGCCCATTGAGGCCATAAATGTGAATATATATGTATGTTGTGCTTGATACCACGTGATTGTGGTGATATATATTGTGATATGTGATCCGAGACGGTCATAGAGAGAAAAATAGAGAAATAGTCACAACATGGTGGAATACCCAGCTCGTGGTGAGAAAAGGGGTATTATGGGAGCATAGTGTGTGTTCGGATTTACCGGGTAACGGATAGAGATTTAGCAATCATTTGAGTATGTCATCAGATTAAATGGGGATTTATAGGAACACTTGAGGAATTAGCGGGTTGAGTCAAATAACGGTATTGCCTTTGGTGGCATTAAAGGACTAAGGTTATATCTAGGGGCATTTTGGTCATTAGGTAGCTGAGGATAGGCCTATGCTAATCAAGACTCTAGAACTAAGAAAAAAAACAAAACAGAAACCCCCAGCCCCGGTCTCCTTCTCTCTCTCGTTTCTCTCTGCCTCTCTTGGTGACTTAGAAGATTTTGGGAATTTCGGTGGTGAAGCCTAGAATTTGGGGAAAAGAATTGAGGTTGTGAAGCTAGAAGTGTTGGAGAGCTAGCCTACGTCAAACTCTCAGTTAGGTAAGGATTCAAACTTGATTTCTTTCTGTTTAATTCTGATGTGAATTGAAAGTTTGCATAAGAGTTGGACTTTAAAATGAGTTTTAGTGTTGGTCATGAGATGGAATGGTTTTTGGGGTTGTTGTGATGTTGAGGCTATGTGGAAGAGAATTCTAGAATTAATTCTAGGTTTAGATGTTGATTGGGGTGTGATTTTGTGGTTTAGGCTCGGGAAAATCGTAAAAAAATTTGTGAGATTTCTGGGTTTGAGGCTCGAGCCGCGGCCCTTTTCATCAGGCATCGTGGCTCGCTTGAACACAGACCTTGGGGCCTCGAAAATTTTCCCAGGCGCACCGCAGCACGTGACCCTTTGATGAGAGCCTAATGCTCTCTGACTTGAGTGTGCCGCGGCCCTTATGGGCTGGGTCGCAGCGCAAATGGGAATTGTTGGCTAGTTGAGGGTTTTAAGCTCGAAAACCTAAATGTTAAGGCTCGGGAAGGATTCTACTACCCGGTTTAGTAGGATTCGAGGTCCCGAAGGTTAGTATTTTAGTGCAAAGTTCTTATTTGGTTTAAGGCCTGATGGATTGTTATTATGAATGTGTTGTGACTAGGTTTACGTCAAAGCTCGGGTTAGGGGATCGTGCATGGAATCGCGTTGATCTGTCTGCTCGGAACATAGATAAGAAAACAATTTGCACTCATATAGTAGGGCATGGCCCTATTATTTGTGTTTCAGGGCATGACCCTTTTGTTTGTACCTAATATATATGTGAATATTTGTTAATGCTATGCTGTGTTGTGCATGCTTATGAATGAACGACAAAGGCCGAAAATGGCAAAAGGTCGGGTACGACAACGACTAGGATCCGCGTTAAGCACGCTTATTGCAGGTCGCTAGGGCGAGACTCTCTAGGGTGCAGTATCCTCTCACTCAGTGAAGACCGCGAACCAAGGGCTTGGTAAAGCACCTAGGTCAGCATAGGCCGCTATATGATTATTCTGTTGTATGTTGAACTATTTAATTCTGTGATTGAATTATGATATATTATGTGTTGAGTTTTCTTACTGGACTTTGTCTCACGGGTGCTCTATGGTTCAGGTAAGGGCAAGGGAAAGGTTGACCAACAATGAGTTGGAGAGCGTGGAGAGACGTGTACATGTTCGCCCTACCTGGCTCCCACGGCCAGGATTATTTTGAAGAATATGCTATAATGATTTGCTTTGTTGCTTTGGTCGACTGTATCTACATTTTTTAGTAGTAATACATTTTGAAATAGTATTTTGGGATCCCAAATGCATAACTTTTATGATTTTAATGAATGTCCAAATCTATTACAATTAATGTCATTAAATGGATTTTTCTTTCAATTTAATTACACTTTTTAACCTAAAACCTCGATTAGTGAGCTAATGGCACATTTATAAATCACATGGTAATGACTCTAAGGTAGTAGGGCGTTACAATTGGGTGTCAAAGCGTGCCAATGTTTATGGTTCCTGGAGATCAACCAAACATGTACGCTGACTGCCAGTTATAATCTCGACTCAGGGTTTGCGAGTAATAAATGAATTATGTGCTTAACAAATTTTCTGAATTGCCATGTTTTCCTTAATGTTATAGATAGAGGATGATGAATGTATTTATATATGTATGATGCTAGGGCATGGCCTCTTGACTGTTATATGATATGTGTGATATGATGATTGACATTTGTATTGGATTGATGGGACTAGGAGGGGGATATTTTGATGTCGTTATCTTGCTTGATGTGCGGTGTAATTGATTGCAGGCATATTGTAGTTATGCCTCGGTGATCGATCAGACACTACGGCAATAGGGTCGAAGATGACAACGAGGGTTAGGACCCTCCACCTACCCCACTGAATTGGCAACAGTTGTTTGCCGAAATTGAGGCCAGACTTCAACGAATGGAAGATGAGCTCAAAGAGTTGAGGCAACAGGCCCTTCCTCGAGCTATTGGGTTACTGATTCCACTGGCTATGGCACCTGTGCCAGCCCAGCCCGTGATGGAAAACAGGTGGGAACCCTCATATGAAAGATTCAGGAAGGAACATCCTTCCACCTTTGAGGTGGCCCACACACACTGGGGCAAAGCAAGGGATGAATATAATTTCTTCCATCCTGGATTTCATGACGGTGGAAGGGAATGAGAGAGTGGCTTGTGCCAGATACATGTTGAGAGAGATGCCCACATTTGGTGGGACGTTGTGTCCCAGAGGAGGGATGTGGTAGTTATGACATGTTAAGAATTTAGAGACATCTTCAATGAGAAATATTACAGTGTGGCAATCCGAGCTGCAAAGGTGGATGAGCTTGTCAATCTGACTCAGAACCGGATGACAATTATGGAATATGCCCTGAAGTTTGACCAGTTAGCCATGTTCGTGCCAAACTTGGTGCCTATTGATATGGCACGGAGGGGTTGGTTTGTGCAGGGATTGAACGTTATGATAGACCATGATGTAAGGATAACACTAGACCGGAGGACTACCACCTATGCACAGGTAGTGGAGAAGGCCTTTACAGTTGAGGGGGCCGAGGATCAAATATGGAGAGAGGGCACCGCAAGGTGTGATGCTCGGAGGATGGTGCCTCCTTTTACTAGATTTAGCTAGGGTAGTGGCCCCGGTGAGTAAAAGATAAAGGCCCCATATTCTTTTGTTCCTCCTGACTCAGATAGGAGGGCATGGGGTGCTTTCAGTGGCCGTTAGGGCGAGGGAGACAACTTGAGGAGTTTCCTAGAGTGTCCTCGGTGCAGGCAACGATAGCAGGGAGATTGCTTTATTTGTGGGAGTATTAGTCATCTGAGGAAGGATTGCCCACAAGCCAAGAAAGGAGAACCGAAGAAGAGCGACAACCTCACTCCTGCCAGATTATTTACCTTGACCCAGACTGAGGCTGAGGCTAGTCCCTCAGTTGTGACAGGTCATATTTCTAGTGTTAGTTCTTCATTTACTACATTGATTGATTCAGGGGCTACTCATTCATTTGTATTTGTTAGAGTGATTGATCGTTTGTGTAGACCTAGTGATTTGTATGCTAGGGGATTCAGGACATTCTTGCCAACTAGGGAACTTGTAGTCTTTAGAAGATGGGTTAGAGCATTACCAGTAGAGATAGACGGTAGTGAGTTATCTGTGGATCTAACCGAGCTAGCAATTGATGACTTTGATATGATTTTATGGATGTATTGGTTATCAAAGTACGGGGCAATGATAGACTGCAAGCAAAGGATGGTTACCTTAAAACCAGAAGAGGAGGGACCCTTCGTATTAATGGGGACAATGAGTGGACTAGGATTACCTATGAACTGGGCACTGAAGGCTAGAGACTTAATGAAAGAAGGTTGCATAGGATTCAGCGAACATCGTGGATAACTCTAGGATTGTTTTGGTTAAACTGGAAGAGACCAGATTAGTAATTGAGGTTCCTGATGTGTTCCTAGTAGACTTGCCAGGGTTTCCACCACACCAAGAGATTGAGGTCGTCATAGAGTTGGCTCCATGGGCAGAGCCCGTATCTAGGACACCTTACAGAATGGTTCCAGCAGAGTTTAAGGATATGAAGATGCAGTTATAGGAAAAACTGGATTTAGGATTTATTAGACTGAGATTTTCACCGTGGGGTGCCCCAGTGTTGTTCGTCAAGAAGGAGGATGGATCCTTAAGGATGTGTATTGACTACAGAGAGTTCAACAAGTTGACCATTAAGGATAAGTATCCACTGCCCAGGATTGATGACTTGTTTGATTAGCTACAGGGGAAGACGGTATTCTCCATGATTGACAATCAGTCTGGCTACCACCAGTTAAGGATTAGGGAAGAGGACAAACCAAAGACCGCATTTCGCACGAGGTATGGACATTATGAATTAACCAATGCCTTAACAACCTTTATGAACTTAATGAATAGGGTCTTCAGGGATTATTTGGACAAGTTTGTGATCGTATTCATCGATGACATACTAGTGTTCTCTGAGTCAGAGACTGAGCATGAGCATCATTTTCGCCTGGTACTACAGCGATTGAGAGAGCATAGGTTACATGCTAAGTCAGCAAATGTGAGTTTTGGTTTCCCCAACTAACATTTCTGGGCCATATTGGCAGCAAGGAGGGGATTCTAGTTGACCCAAGCAAGATAAAGGCAGTGAGAGACTGGCCCAGGCCGAGCAGTGTACCAGAGGTTAGGAGCTTCTTGGGATTAGCAGGGTATTATCGACGGTTCATTGAGGGATTCTCCAGAATAGCCACACTGTTGACTAAGCTAACACGTAAGAAGACCATGTATTTCTAGACAGACATATGTGAGAATAGTTTCATGGAGTTGAAGCGACAACTAATCACCATTCTAGTATTGAGTCTCCCATCAGACAATGAGAAGTTTGTAGTCTGCTACGATGCTTCCAGGCAGAGTTTGGGGTGTGTATTGATGCAAGCTAGAAAGGTAATAGCCTACGCCTCGAGACAGCTGGAGAAGTATGAGCAGAGGTCTCCCACTAATGATCTAGAATTGGCAACGATGGTATTTCCACTAACGGTTTGGAGGCATTATCTTTATGGAGAAAAGTGCAAAATATACACCGACCATAAAATTCTAAAGTATTTCTTTACTCAGAAGGATCTGATTATGCGCCAGAGACGTTGGCTGGAATTGGTAAAGGATTACGACTGTGACATTCTATGCCATACTAGGAGGGCCAATGTGGGGGCTGACGCATTGAGTCGAAAAGGCCCAGGACAGTTATTTAGTTCGAGGCAGATAAGTAGTTGGTCAGCTAGCCAATATCACACTTTAGTCTACGCTCCTTGAGAGGATCAAGGAAGCACAGAGGGAGGATTCCCAATTGAGAAAGCACACCGAGGATGTCTTAGCCAGAGCGACTAAGGACTTTTCTATTTCAGAGGTGGGTATACTAAGGTGTAAGGGACAGATTTGCATTCCGATAGATTCCGGTATTCGGCGAGAAATTTTAGATGAGTCTCATACCACTCCCTATTCCTTACATCCAGGTACGAAGAGGATGTACTAAGATTGTAGAACCTTGTATTGGTGGCCAGGAATGAAGAGGGATGGGGTGGATTATGTGGCCAAGTGTTTGACTTGTCAGCAGGTAAAAATTAAACATCACAGGCCAGCAGGGTTGCTACAACCTTTATGGATTCCAGAGTGGAAATGGGAGGATATCATGATGGAAGTGATGGTTGGATTACCGAAGACTGTAGGATAGTATGATTTTGTGTGGGTGATTATGGATAGGTACACCAAATCAACCCATTTTTTCCTATTAAGAAAACTTATGTAGTGGAGCAGCATGCTGAATTGTATGTGAAGGAAGTTGTGCGAATTCATGGGGTTTCGAGGTCGATAGTATTCGACAAGGACCCTACCTTCACCTCCATGTTTTGGGAGAGCCTCCAGAAGGCTATGGGTACACAGTTGCAGTTTAGTACCACCTATCATCCTTAGATGGATGGATAGTCTGAGAGGATGATTCAGATACTGGAGGATATGTTGCGAGTTTGCGTGCTAGATTTTGGGGGATATTGCAGTAAGTATCTCCCTTCGAATGAGTTTTCATACAATAACAATTATCAAGCAACTATCGGAGTGGCTGCGTATGAACTGTTATATGGGAGGAAGTGTAGATCGCCCATCCATTGCGATGAGACGGGTGAGAGAAAGTATTTATGTATGGAGGTTGTTCAGAGGAACAATGAGGCGAGTGAGAAGATTTGAGCTCGAATTCTCGCCTCCCAAAGTCAACAGAAGAGTTACTCAGACTTGAGACGTAGGAGTGAGAGTTTCAAGTTGGTGATCATGTAATACTTAGAGTTTCTCCCTTGAGAGGGGTGAAACGATTTGGAGTGAGGGGCAAGTTAAGCCCTAGGTTTGTTGGCCCCTTTGAGATTCTGGAAAGGGTTGAAGTTGTAGCCTATAGATTGGTGATGCCTCCAGCTTTATCGGGGGTTCACAATGTATTTCATGTATCCATGCTCCAGAAATATGAACAGATTCTGAACACTTCATGAGTTATGAGAACCTGGAGCTGGATCAAGATTTATCTTATGAGGAGAAGCAAGTTCAGATTCAAGACTGAAAAGATAAAGTCTTGCGAAACAAGACTATTGCCTTGGTAAAAGTGCTGTGGAAAAACAACAAAGTGGAAGAGGCAACATGGGAGCTTCAGACTGATATGCGAGATCGGTATCCCGTGTTATTCAGGTAAATTTCAAGGACGAAATTTTTGTAAGGAGGGGATACTTCTAGCGTCCCAAATTTGATAATAAGGCTTAGTGCCTTGATTATTGTACCAGGAGGGAAATAATTGGTTTAATTATGTCAATATGTGATTTAAATTATTATGTGACTAGAACTGCATGTTTAGGTTAATTAAATATGCATGTGGGCCCATTTCGGTTAATAGGGGCATAATTGTAATTTTGGCTCGTTGAGGCCATAAATGTGAATACACATGTTTGTTGTGATTGATACCATATGATTATGGTGATATATTTGTGATATGTGATCCAAGATGGTCCTAGGGAGCGGAATAGAAAAATAGTCACAACAGGGTCGAATACCCGGCTCGGGGTGAGCCTAGGGGTATTATGGGAGCATAGTGTGTGTTCGAATTTACCGGGTAACGGGTAGTGATTTAGCAATCATTTTACTATGTCAGGGGATTAAATGGGGAATTATAGGAATACTTGAGGCATTATCGAGTTGAGGCAAATGACGACATTGCCCTTGGTGGCATTAAAAGACTAAGGTTATGTCTAGGGGAATTTTGGGCATTAGGTAGCTGAGGATAGGCCTAAGCTTATCAAGACTCTAGAACTAAGAAAACAACAAAAAAATAGAAAACCCCAGCCCTTGTCTCTTTCTCTCTCTCGGCTCTCTCTCCCTCTCTTGGTGACTTAGAAGTTTATCGGAATTTATGTGGTGAAGCCCAGAATTTGGGGCAAAGAATTCAGGTTGTGTTGCTAGAAGTGCTAGAGAGCTATCCTAGGTTAAATTCTCAGTGAGGTAAGGATTCAAACTTCATTTCCTTTCGTTTAATTCTGATGTGAATTGAAATTTTGCATGAGTGTTGGATTTTAAATTGTTTCTGAGTATTAGTGAGGATATGGAATGATTTCTGGGGTTGTTGTGATGTTTAGGTTGTGTGGATGAGGATTCTAGACTTAATTCCAGTTTTAGTTGCTAATTGGTGTGTGATTTTGTGGTTTAGGCTCGGAAAAAAATGTAGAAAAATGGTGAGATTTATGGGTTTTGAGGCTCGAGCCGTGACCCGCTTGAACACAGAGGCTTGGGGGCCTCGAAATTTTTCCTAGGTACCGCGGCACAAGTTGAGGCTTGTCGCGACCCGTGACCCTTTTAATGAGTGCCTAATGCTCTCTAACTTGAGCGCGCTGTGACCCTTAAGGGCTGGGCTATGGCTCAAATGAGAATTATTGGCTATTTGAGGGTTTGAAGCTCGAAAACCCAAATGTTTAAGCTTGAGAAGGATTCTACTATGATTTAGTAGGATTCGAGCTCTCGAAGGCTAGTATTTTATTCAAAAGTTCTTATTTAATTTAGGGCTTGATGGATTGTTATTATGGATGTGTTGTGACTAGGTTTACGTAAAAGTTGAGGTTAGGGGATCGTGCTTGGGATCGCGTTGATCAGTCAGCTCGGGATAAAGGTAAGAAAACTGTTAGTGCTGGTAGAGTAGGGCATGACCCTATTATTTTTTATTTAGGGCTTGACCCTATTGTTTGTGCTTAATATGTATGTGAATAGTTGTGAATGCTATGTTATGTTGTGCATGATTATAAATGAACAACGAAGGTTGAGAATGGAAAAAGGCCGGGTATAGCAAGGGCCGGGACCGGCGTTAAGCCCGGTGAGTGCAGGCTGCTAGGGCGAGACCCTCTAGGGGGCAGTATCCACCTGCTCGGTTAAGATTGTGAACCTAGTGCCTGGTAAAGCACCTAGGTCGACATAGGAGCTATATGTTTATTCTGCTGTCTATTGAAGTATTTAATAATGTTATTGAATTAGGATATATTATGCGTTGAGTTTTCTTTCTTGGCTTCGGCTCACGGGTGCTCTATGGTGTAGGTAAGGGGAAGGGAAAGGTCGACCAACCATGTGTTGAAGAGCGTGGAGCGGCATGTACATATTCAGCCTACCTGGCTGCCACGGCCAGGGTTATTTTGAAGAATATGTTGTAATGATTTGCTTTGACGCTTAGTTCGACTTTATCTACATTTTTGAGTTGTAATACATTTTGAAAAACTATTTTGGGATCTCAAATGTATAACTTTTATGATTTTATTGAATGTCCAAATCTTTTACAATTATTTTCATTAAATGGATTTTTGTTTCAATTTAATCACACTTTTTAATCTAAAACCTCGATTAGCGAGCTAATGACCCATTTCTAAATCACATGGTAACAACTCTAAGTGAGTAAGGCGCTACAAGGTCCAATGGAACTTTTTAATTGTCCCTGATGCTTCTTCGACCCTAAGGATTTTTTACCCTTGCCCTTGTTCTGACCAATTCCTTTGCCCTTGTTAGGAGGGTTAGCCACCACATTGGCCTTAGAAGTCTCTCCATTTGACTTCTCCTCATTCATATATCTAGAACGAGATTCCTCCTCAATTCTCATGTTTTTGAGAATTTCCTCCAAAGAATGCTATTCATTTCTATGGAGAATTTTCTTTCTATGGCCTCTCCAAGAAGGAGGTGACTTGGCTATAATGGCACCAACAAGGAACTGTTCTTGCAATACAATGTTAAGTGTAGACAATTTATTCACAATAAGTTGCAACTCATGAATTTGAGGGAGAAGGGGTTTATCATCATCAAATTTAAATTCCATTTATTGAGTAATAAGGAATTTCTTAGTACCTTCTTCTTTTGCGTTGTACTTCTTTCCCAAGGTCTCCCAAATCTCCTTGGCAGTCTTGGTGTTGGTGTAGAGCCTATCCGAAAGAGCATTGAGAATGTGACTTGTACATATCAATTCATCTTCTTCATGCTTCTTCCTTTCTTTCACAACTTCTTGAGTATCATCTTAGTTGGGCCCTTCCAAGGCTTTTAAGTCTTTATCCACGACATAGAAAACTTTCAAAGTGGTGAGCAAGAATCTAATCTTGTCTTGCCAACAAACAAAGTTAGTCCCATCCAACCTATCAAATCTCACAAAGTTTTGACTCATGAATTTCAATGCCGAAAAGGATTTAGATTCTTCCATGATATGCTATCTCGGATTATAGAGTATTAGAATGTTGGGGAAGGGTGAGATAACACTACCTCAAAAATTAGAATTTACACAAAAAATGGATGGAAAAAACTAAATATAGATTGAGAAAAAACTTCCAAACCCAAATAGATCAATGGTCTTCTTCAACTTCGATGAAGCTTTAAAAAACCCTCGGCAAAACAACCACCTTGAGCAAACCCTTTGAACAAAGCAAAAACACAAAACCAAGGCTTATACATGTTGCAAAACACTATCCAAATACTCTATTTCCTAGCCACCATGGAGCTTGAGGCCTTTTCTAAGAGGAATGAGATTTAACAAGCCTTAAACTCTCAAAGTCAAGCACTTTCTTTGAGAGTTCTTGGAGAAAACTAGAGATTGTTGGATCTAGAGTTAGAGAGAGGGTAGAGAGAGATTAGAGAGATTGAACAAATCTTTCAAAACATTATTTTAACCCTTATATCGAGTACGCACTATCATTAGGTCTAACCAATAGTATTGTACTTGTAAAACACGTCATTAAGAGAATTTCACGTAACTTGTACGTAGTACAGTAGGCGACGTGTCGCCTACATGTAAGAGATGCATCGCCTGTTAGGGTTTCTTGAAACACTAAGCATCAGGCAATGCTACGCCACTTGAGTGGTAATGTATCACCAACTTTGTTGTTTTTGAACACTTCCAAAGGTCCAAAATTTTCTCAAAATTCTACTAAAAGTTTTGGGAACCCTTTGATACCTTCATGATTCACTTTGGACCTAACAACACATTTTTAAAGTGCCTGCAATTGAAGCTCAAATTTCACATCTTCACTATGTAAAATTTACTAAGTGTTTATACCTTGCTTGTATTTTAACACTTATCTTTGTATTTATCCAATCATAACACTATGTCAGGGTAACTTGACTCAAGTCCGAAGTGTGTATTTTTGTGGGCTATGCTCCATAGACAAGAGGTGGTTACTTGTATAGTCAAAAAGGACCAAATGGTATTTGTCTCGACAAATGCAACCTTCTGTGAGGATGACTATATGACTAACTATAAACCTTAGAGCAAATTAGTTTTGGAGCAACTTACTACTTATCAAATTCCATCATCATCATCATTAAATGATAAACAATAAACCAAAGAAACCACAATTTCCTGAAAGGAAGCCCCGATGCAACGTCGTACTGGGAGGGATGTGAGGCAACCTGATCGCTATGAACACGAAGCACACATCCTTGTTTCTAATAGACACAAAGACGATCCATTGACCATTAAAGAGCAATGGAAGACACTAAAAAGGTAAAAGTGAAAGAAGCCATGAACAAAGAAATGGAATCGATGTATTCCATTTCTGTCTAGGAACTTGTAGACCCACCTAAAGAAGTTAGGCCCATTGAGTAGAAATGGATCCTCAAGAAGAAAAGAGGTGTTGATGGGAAAGTAGAGACTTTCAAGGCAATGATTGTAGCCAAAGGCTATGCACACAGAGAGGGTGTTGATTACGAAGAGACATTTTCTCCTATTGTCATGCTGAAATCCATACCCATTCTGTTATCCATAGCAGCCGCTTATGACTATGAGATATGGCAGATGGACGTCGGGAGAGCTTTTCTAAATGGCTATCTTGATGAAATTGTCTATATGGTAAAACCAGGAGGGTTTGTATAGAAAGGGGAAGATCATAAGATGTAAAAATTGCTAAAATCTATTTATGGATTGAAGCAAGCATCCAAATCTTGGAACATTACCTTTGATGGACAATTACAACTTATGGCTTCGAATATATTGTCGATGAAGCATGTGTATATAAATATATCAAAGAAAAGGAAGTGGTTTTCTTAGTACTCTAGGTGGATTACATTCTACTCATTGGCAATGATGTAGAGACATTGTCAAATGTAAAAAGGTGGTTAGCTTAAAAGTTCTAAATAAGAGATTTGGGAGAAGAGTGCTACGATCTAGGAATCCAAATCCTAAGGGATAAAAAGAATGAGCTCTTGGCACTTTCTCAAGAAAATTATATAGATTAGTGTTGGAAAGGTTATCAATGGAGAATTCCAATAAAGGTTAGTTACCAACCAGACATGGAATTACTCTTTCCAATGAGCAATGTCCAAAGACACCTAAGGAAGAAGAATTCATAAGAAAGTATCCCTATGCTTTAGCAGTTGGTAGTCTGATGTATGCTATGTTGTGTACAAGGCCCAAAATATGCTATGAAGTGGGAATTTTCAGTCATTATCAATCAAATCCCAATTTAGAACACTGAATTGCGGTAATGGACATACTTATGTATCTTCAAAGAATGAGAGATTATATACTTGTTTAATTAGGGGTGAGTTAAACCCTACTAGATACACTTATTCAGATTTTCAATCAGACAAAGACAGTCGTAAATCAACATCTAGGTCTTTTTTCACTCTTGGTGGAGGAGTTTTAGTCTGTAGAAGTATCAAACAATCTAGTATTGCATATTCAACCATGGAAGCCGAATATATAGTGGCTTTTGAAGGAACTAAGGTAACGGTTTGGCTCAGAAAGTTCTACACTAATCAGGAAGTGATTCTAGATATGGAGAAACCACTAATCCTTTACTGTGACAATAGTGGAGTAGTACCTAATTTAAAGGAGCCTAGAAGCCATAAGAGAGGAGAGCGTCTAGAAAGAAAATACCATCTGCTAAGAGAGCTCGTGCAGAGAGGTGATGTGGTAGTTATGAAGATAGCATCGGAACACAACTTGGCAGACCTATATACCAAGACACTGCCTGCAAAGTCTTTTATGGGTAATGTATGAAATATATGATTGAGAGAGATTCCTCACTTTCTTTAAGGGAAAGTGGGAGATTGTCAGGGGTGGTTCCTTAAGACCATGTGAAAAGACATTTTTATTTATATAAATAAAAGTACAATCTTATTATATTTGATTCATAAAATTATTGTTTGAATAATTTATACATAAATATCAGAAAATTCCATATTCATTTATGACAATATGATCTTGTATGTGTACGAGATAATTGATATAATATATAATAAATAAAATAATCATCAACAAATTATAGTATGAAATGTTTAATCAATGGTTGCAAGTACGGTTTACTAAACATATAGTTGTATGCAAGTAATCTAGATTTTGATTACTGATGTGGATTGACATCTTGGTAAAGGTAATTTATATAATTATGATTATATATGTCAGGACCGATGTGAATTAATTTCTTTATAAACTTACCGTTCGCCATAAAGATTTAATTCATTTCTGAAAAGATGATCATTTGTAGAAGAGTCTAAATCCTTAGTAGCCATGAACTCTTATTCATGTCTATTGGATCTTTTGATTCATTCGTTATGGTATATTAATAAAGTGAGGCTAATGACTTTTGTTTTGTAGATTCAATAGTTTGAATGTCTAGGAACATTATTTTACAAAAATGGACTCCATGCTTTCCTAATATGTTGAAAATTGGTTCCCTTAAGAGTTAATTCTGGACCTTAATAGTTATTGCGCTCAAATTTATAGTATGATTATAGATTAATTATTAACTGGTGAAGTGATGGTAGTTAAGGAACAAAAGTTAATTATAAGGATAAATGGTAAACCTTTACCAGCTCTAATTAATGAACCAATAACTATAGGACAGAACTACATATATTGATTATATTAATGGACTGCAAGAGATTACTCTGTAAATATAATTCTATAATTACTAAGAGTGCAATTCAATATTTAGAGTTGAGTAATAATGGAGGTAATAAATAATATTATCTAATTGAAGAGTTTAATTAATAATATGGTTTATTAAAGCTTAATATTATAGGCCCATGGTCCCCGAGTTGCCTATGTAGTACACTGTCAAGGGTAAAGATTTCACAAGCAAGATTAATGGGGAAAATTACTAAATTGCAAAGGAAATAATTTTCCAGGGCTAAGTGATAATTATGTGTAAATAAATGACTAATTAGTATTTATTTGAAAAACTTTATATTAGTTGAAATAAATATTAATTAGTGTTTGGATTAGTATTATAGAAAGTTTAATATTATCTTAGTATAAGATAATTATTTAAATCTGATGATTTAAGATAAACTTGATTTTGAATTAATTGATATTTACGTTTTATAATTATATTATTTTTGAAAAAATATATTACTTTAATTTTAATTAAACAAACAAATGAAAAAAAAATATGGACAGTTGAGTGTGCTACACACCACTCACCAGCATGCAGAGTGAGTGGCACCATGCTCACTGCCACATGTCCCTGAGATTTGAATTTGAATTGTTTAAATTCAAATGTTATATGTTTATTTAAATAATTGTTTGATTATTGGTTTTTATTTGATTAAAATAAATAATTAATTTAAATAGGTAAATGATTATTTTTGAATTAATAAAATCAAAAGAAATAAAATTATTTAATTATCTTCAAAAAAAATGATTTGTATGAGACGCTTAAGTCGATAGCAATTTTCTAAGCCTAAAAATTTTATAGAACTCTCTAAAGTCTTCTCTTCTCAAACTCTCAATATCTCATGTGTTTCAAACAACTATGGTGGCTAAATAATCTAAGCAAAGAATTTCACGTGCCTAGACACGTCTTTGTTTGTTAAAGGAACGACTTGCAAGACTTTCCTGTGAGTACGAAAATTACGAAAAGACTCAAGGATTCTTGATAGGTTGGAAGAGGTATTCTTCTGTTCTTGTTTCGTTCGATGATTAAATGTATAAATATATATTCATCCTGGCTCAGAATTAATGATTTTTAAAACCACCACCCCATTCTGTTGTATCCCTGATTTTCTAAATTAATACCAATACCTCTAACACAATAAATGGCTTTTTAGAGATAGGTATTACTGAGGCTTTATGCTCAGTGGAGTTTGTAGAATGAAATAGAAGTCTGAAAAGAAAGAAAAGAAGGAAAAGAAAGAAAAAGAAAAGGGAGAAAATAGAGCAGTTTTTCCAAAGGGTCGATTTGTGGTTCTCTCACCATTTCTCTTCACTTTTCTTGGAGCAAGACTCAGAAGGGAGCTAGATTAGGCTGAGCAACAAGAGTATTGAGCTAAACTTGAAAGGTTGGCAAGGGATTAGCAACATCACATCAATATTTGAGGTAAGCCTTTAGAGTTTTCAGTTTCTGGTTTGGCTTGTTTAAGCTATGGTGTCTAAGCTAAGTTGATGGGAACATTAGTGGAATTTAAGCCAAGGATTGAGGAGGAGCAAGCTAAGGAGGTCTAGAAGCTAACTCAAAGTTGAATTTCCATCAAAGGTATAAAATTCTAAGCTTTAAACTTTGAAGTTCTGACCGTTTTGCTGAGTTTCTGATGTCTAGGAGCAACTATGGTGAATTTTGGGATTAGGGGTGCATGTGGTTAGGTTTTTCATGATTATGATGCTTGGGATGAGTTAGACATGTTGGTGAGCTTGATTTTGAGTTTGGGGAAGGTTTGGAGAAGTTTTGGTTAAGTTTGGCTCAGGGAAATCGCAGGAAGGGAAAATGGGGTGTTGGCAGTCTGTGACTAGCGGTACAGCGCTAGCCTTTGGGCACTGTAGCGGTAGGCCAAGCTTGCTGAGGGCATTTTGTTTCTGTTTTTAGTGATGTAGCGCTCTCCAATGAGCGTTGTAGCACTACCTTGTCTTATAAAAGGGATTTTAGGGTTATTTACAAGGGTTTTTGACCAAGGGTTTGGGGTTCGATTCCACCACCCTGTTTGGTGGAATTAGGACTTCCCGAGGGCTTGGGATTGGTCCCGAGGCTAGGTTTCAGACATGAGGGTTGGTGATGACTTTGGCCTATGATTGTGATTAGGTTCGCGCTAGGGCTCAGGAAGGATCGTGCTTGAAGATTTCATTGAACAAAGCTAGTAAATTCAAAGGTAAGAAAACTGCACCCGGTTATATGTTTGTGATGGGACTAAGAGCTCTTAATATTTGTATAATGTCAATCATGGTATTATGCCATGGGACATGTGATAGCGGCCTAAGGGTGTCGTACACAATATTTGCGCACAGGGCACAGCTTGGCCACTGGTAGCCGAGGACAGCTTAATATTCACTGAGCTCGGTTTAAGCGGGCCGGAGTCAGTGGGATAACGGAGGGTGCGGCCTGAGGGAGCTAACCCTAGTTATTGTTGTAATTGATGTATGATATGAGTTGATATGTTTGGTGTGCTGAATACATGGTTATCCTGAATATCTAAATGGTTGAGAACATGTTTATGAAATATGTGATATTGAATTGTTTGTTGATTGCTTATGCTCTGTTGTTGTGTTTTCTTACTGGGCCTTGGCTCACGGGTGCTACGTGGTGCAGGTAAAGGTAAAGGCAAGTTGGACCAGTCCGGAGATGGAGAGCTGCGGGGCAGAATGTACATGGTCAGCTGTTCGGTCACCTTGGCCGAGGAGTGGATCAAGACAGGGATCATTAAACCGTCTATGTTGCCTTAGTATGGCTAATACTGTATTTAAGTTGTAATTCTTTTGTAGGTGATTTTAATCTGATCATTTTTGGGATCCCGTGTAAACAGGAATTGATATTTAAAAGAAATGCGACTTTTAGGACCAAAATCTTTTAACCCTAGTACCAATATAGCTTCAGTAGCACGTTTTTAATTAAATGACTTGATTAACAAGTCTAGCACTTTAATAAACACACAGTGTAACGGTCTTGGCTATCCAGGGCGTTACAACTTAGTATCAGAGCGTCCTAGGTTTATGGGTTCCTGAAGACTAGCTGGATATGTACATTCGCCGCGAGAGACAAGCTCGACTCAGGGTTTGGTAAATTGTGTATACATGATTATGTGCTTAAATGATTTGAATGAGATATGACTGTTGATATCTGTTTGATGAATAAGGAGCATGAGATACTGATAGGGCCTGGCCCTTGACTATGGCATGATGTTATTGAGGCGGGCTTATCAGCACTACTATGCATGTGAATGAATATCTGGATAAATTGTTATAAACTGATTGCTTGTGAATGATTGGAGTTCCAGTGATGGATCATGAAAGGATTATTACCCTATCATCATAGCTTGATTGCCGAGTCGTTGATTGCAGATTGACTTGGATAATTATGCGTGCAAGAAAATCCACGCGACTAGTCGGCAGGTCTGGGGCTAGAGATGATGATCAGGGCCAGACCCCTCTGCTAGTCCTTGAGAACTGGCAGCAACTGATGGCAAATATGCAGGCTCAGCTACAGAGCCAAGAGGAACAGATTACATTTCTACAGCAGCAAGCTCCGTCTGGGAGTGTTGCCCCTATTGTGCCACTTGCTGTGGTACTTGCTGTGCAGCCAGTTAAGGTTGGGAATAAGTGGGAACCGTTGTATGAGCGGTTCAGGAAGCAACAACCCTCGAACTATGAGGGAGGACCAGATCCACTTAAGGTTGAGCAGTGGATGACCATGATTACTACAATTCTTGATTTTATGAGGGTAGAGGGACATGACAGAGTGGCCTGTGCCACATATATGCTGAGACAGGATGCCCGAATCTGGTGGGAGGTGGCATGACAGACCAGGGATGTTACTGCTTTGACTTGGGAAGGATCTAAGGATCTATTCAGTCAGAAGTATTATAATGTTGCCATTAGGGCAGCGAAGATAAATGAGTTTGTGGGGTTAGTTCAGGGCAGCATGACAGTTACAGAATATGCCTTGAAGTTTGACAGACTTGTGAAATTTGCACCAGATCTTGTGCCTACTGATGCAGCTAGGAAGGACAGATTTATTAGAGGGCTAAATGCTATGATAGCCCGAGATGTGAGAATTACCACAGTTCCTGGAGGGACAACTTATTCCCAGGCTGTGGAGAAGGCTCTTACCGCTAAGGAAGCGGAGAATAAGATATGGAGAGAGAGTGCAGTGAGGAGGGAAGGCAGCAGGGCGGTGCCTCCATATTCTGGTTCTGGTATGGGCGGAGGCCCCAGTGAATTGAAGAGGAAGACTCCTGATGCTTCGATCGCTCCTGGTCCTGATAGGAGAGGTCGGGGGTACTCAGGGAGGCCGTCAGGGAGGCGATGATACCTGGAGGACTTATCCTGAGTGCATGAGGTGCAGAAGGCGCCATCAGGGCGAGTGTCGGGCTAAGGTCTGTTGTGTGTGCGGGGTGGTGGGACACCTCAGAAAAGATTGCCCGACAGTGAAGAAGAGAGATACAGGGAAGGTGGACAGCTTGACTCCAGCTCGAGTGTTCACCCTGACGCAGGTGGAGGCCGAGGCTAGTCCCTCGGTAGTGACAGGTCAGCTTTCTAGTGTTGGCACTCCTTTTACTCTATTGATTGACTCTGGTGCTACACACTCATTTATTTCTAGTAAGGTGATTGATAGACTGTGTAGACCTAGTGAGTATTGTGTTTCAAGGTTTGGGACTATTTTTCCTACAGGGGAACTAGTAGTATCTAGGAGGTGGATTAGAGCACTGCCAGTGATAGTTGATGGTAGGGAGTTATCGGTAGATCTGATTGAGTTAAGTGTGGAGGATTTTGATATGATTCTAGGTTTGGATTGGTTGGTCAGATATGGAGTTACCATTGACTGCATAAAGAAGATGGTGACTTTTGAGCCAGAGGGCGAGGAACCCTTTGTTTTTGTGGGAGCAGTGCATGGGCCCCGCGTACCCAGGATTTCGGCATTGAGAACCAGAGACTTGTTACAGGGTGGATGCATAGGCTTTTTGGCTAGTGTGGTGGATACCACCAGAGTTTTACCAGTAGGACTGGAGAAGACCAGATTGGTTTGCGAGTTCTTAGATGTGTTTCCTGAGGACATGCCAGGGTTGCCACCGCGTAGGGAGATTCAGTTTGTTATTGAGTTAGTGCCAGGGAAAGAGCCAGTGTCTAGGGCACCATATAGGATGGCACTGGCAGAACTGAAAGAATTGAAGATACCGTTGCAGGAGCTTCTGGATTTGGGGTTTATTTGGCCTAGTTACTCACCATGCGGTGCTCCAGTTCTGTTTGTGAAGAAGAAGGACGGGACCTTGAGAATGTGCACAGACTACAGGAAATTGAACAAGTTGACTATCAAGAATAATTATCCCCTACCAAGGATTGATGACTTGTTCGACCAGCTGCAGGGTAAGATGGTGTTCTCAAAGATTGATCTTCGATCTGGTTATCACTAGCTAAGGATCAGGGATGAGGACATACCTAAGACGGCCTTCCGAACGAGGTATGGGCACTATGAGTTTTTGGTCATGTCATTTGGTTTGACCAACGCCCTAGCAGCCTTTATGGATCTAATGAACATGGTGTTCAAGGATTTTTTGGATCAGTTCGTTATTGTCTTCATCGATGACATCTTGGTGTATTACAATTCAGAGGCAGAGCACGAGCTTCATCTTCGACAGGTTCTTTAGAGGTTGAGGGAGCATCAGTGGTACGCCAAGTTTAAGAAATGTGAATTTTTGTTACCGGAAGTGACATTCCTTGGACATATCGTGGGTGCAGATGGGATTAAGGTGGACCTGTCTAAGGTAGAAACAGTTAGGGATTGGACGAGGCCAAGAAACACCTCAGAGGTGCGGAGTTTTCTTGGTTTAGCAGGTTACTATAGACGGTTTGTGTTGACGGTGAAATCTCGTCAATGATATAAGGTTAGAAAACTAAGACTATATTGCCAAAGGTATCTCAGAAGAAGATGGAGAAAACTTGAAAGAGTAAATGTGTAGAACTACAATGGAGTCGAAATTGTATATTACTTAACAGCCTTAGCATACAATCAATTTTCCAACCCCCTTTCTAGAGGGGTGATGACCTATTTATACTGGAGCTCTAATGGCTCCCCATACATTGTGGTCCCAGGGGACAAGATTGTACAGAGGTACATTGTCAGGGTAGTGGCACAGGTCATGGTGGAGCAGAAGGTTATGGTGTCGGCCTGGTACATAGTCAGAGGTATGCATGTAGTGCTTCCACTCTCTGTACAAATCCGTACCTCCACTACTTGTAGGACACAGATGTCAGAGTCATGCCTTTGCCCTTTTTCAGGGTTGTACATCCCGTGCTCGTACATTTATCTCATCCCTAGTGGTCCCCTTTACCTAAATATCTTCTCTAGGTTTCTTTATATTTTAGTAAGTGTCGATCCATACTTCTTTTATCCTGTCCTTACCTCCAAGTAGGCGGCCTGGAAATAGGCATGTACGAGGCTTGGGGATGGGTCTCACAAGGCAAGATCCTTGGTGCCTAAGCGAGTATCCAGGCATGACTTGGGCATTCACGAGGAATGGGGATGGGTCTCACAAGGCAAGACCCTTGGTGCCTAAGTGAGTACCCATGTATGACCCGGGCATTCACGAGGCTCGTACATGGGTCTCACAAGGCGTGATGGGGTTGCATGAGGGCCACAAGACGATGGTGGTACGAGGCTCCTTAGTGTGGTCATACCTCGCGAGACGAACATGACCGTGGTGAGGTGTGTCTTGTTGTACGATGCATTGGCGCGCATCTGGGTCGCGAGGCACGCGGGTGAGGACAGCCTCGCATAGTGAGACCCTTATGGCCTTGGCAGGCGCATGCAGGGGAAGGGTAGCCTCACATGCGGGGGAAGGGCAGCCTCGCATAGTGAGACCCTTGTGGCCTTGGCAGGCGCATGCGGGGGAAGGGTAGCCTCGCATGCGGGGGAAGGGCAGCCTCGCATAGTGAGACCCTTGTGACCTTGGTAGGCGCATGCGGGGGAAGGGTAGCCTCGCATGCGGGGGAAGGGCAGCCTCGCATAGTGGGACCCTTGTAGCCTTGGCAGGCGTATGCGGGGGAAGGGTAGCCTCGCATAGTGAGACCCTTGTGCCCTTGGCAGGCACATGCGGGGAAGGGTAGCCCCGCATGTGGGGGAAGGGCAGCCTCGCATAGTGAGACCCTTGTGGCCTTGGCAGGTGCATGCGGGGGAAGGGTAGCCTCGCATGCGAGGGAAGGGCAGCCTCGCATAGTGGGACCCTTGTGGCCTTGGCATCCTAGCCTAACAAGGCCATACTTCACAGCCCACAAGGTGATGCTTCCCTTGGGATAATCTCCCGGTTTCACAAGATTTACAGGTCTGAGCCTGATAATGTGACTAAGTGCGTATTTTAACCATTTACTGGGGATTTTTTTCTTGGTGGATTTTTGGCATCCACATTTTGTAGAAGGCTTCTCTAAGATAGCTGCACCGATGACAAAATTGACGCGGAAGAATCTGAAGTTTGTCTGGACAGACAAGTGCGAAGACAGTTTTCAAGAGTTGAAGCGACAACTTATTACATCGCCAGTGTTGAGTATTCCTTCGGGGGAATGGAGGTTTGTTGTTTACTACAATGCATCTAGGTTAGGCCTAGACTGTGTGTTGATGCAGAATGAGAAGGTTATAGCTTATGCATCACGACAGCTGAAGGAGTATGAGCAGCGGTATCCTACCCATGATTTTGAGCTGGCAGCAGTGGTGTTTGCACTGAAGATCTGGCGACATTCTTTGTATGGGGAGAAGTGTGAGGTGTATACTGATCATAAGAGTCTGAAGTACTTCTTTACTTAGAAGGACCTGAACATGAGGCAGAGACATTGGCTTGAGTTGGTAAAGGACTATGATTGTGACATTCTCTACCATCCGGGGAAAGCCAATGTGGTGGCAGATGCATTAAGTCAGAGAGACCCAGGTCAGTTGTACAGTTCTACCCAGATCTCAAGGGAGTTAGCTGATGAGATGGTCAGAGAAGGGATAGAGTTGGTCAATATTACTCTGCAGTCGACCCTGCTAGAGCGGATCAGAGAAGGACGGTTAGTAGATGCTTAGTAACAGAGGATTAAGGAGGATGTCTTAGCGAGAGTAGCTAAGGACTATTCTGTTTCTGAGGTTGGGTTACTTCGGTATCAGGGACGGATATGTGTTCCAGCTAATGAGGGGATCAGACGAGAGATATTAGATGAGTCTCATATGAAGCCGTACTCGCTTCATCCGGGTACCACGAAGATGTACCAAGATTTATGGACGTTATATTGGTGGCCCGGGATGAAGAAGGTTGTGGTGGAGTACGTTGCTAGATGCTTAACCTGTCAACAGGTAAAAGCTGAGAATCAACGACCAGTAGGGTTTCTTAAGCCTTTGGGTATTCCCGAGTGGAATGGGAGGACAATACTATGGATTTTGTGGGAGGTTTACCCAGGACAGTGGGGATTCATGACTCGGTGTGGGTGATAGTGGACAGGTACACCAAGTCAGCCCACTTTCTACCAGTGAGATCGACATATACTGTGGATCAGTATGCGGAGTTGTATGTGAGGGAGATCGTACGTCTCCATGGGGTTCCTAAGTCTATATTGTCAGACCGGGATCCTATCTTCACTTCCAAGTTTTGGAGTAGTCTGCAGAAGGCTTTGGGGACTCAATTGAAGTTCAGTACAGCCTTTCATCCTCAGACTGATGGACAGTCTGAGAGGACAATTCAGGTATTGGAAGATATGCTTAGAGCATGTGTGATTGATTTTGAGGGTTCATGGAGTAAGTATCTTCCGTTGATTGAATTTTCGTATAACAATAGTTACCAATAAACAATTGGAGTGGCTCCCTATGAGATGTTGTATGGGAGGAAGTATAGATCACCCATTCATTGGGATGAGATGGGTGAGAGGAAGTATTTGGGGCTAGATATGGTGCAGAGAACAAGTGAAGCTATAGAAAAGATCTGGGCTAGAATGCTCACTTTTCAGAGCAGACAGAAAAGCTACGATGATCCTAAGCGTAGGGACATGGAGTTCCAAGTTGGGGACCGCGTGTTCTTTCGAGTTTCACCTCTGCGAGGGGTGAGGAGGTTTGGAAAGAAGGGCAAGCTAAGCCCTAGATTCATTGGACCTTTTGAGATCCTAGAAAGGATTGGTCAGGTGGCATACAGGTTAGCCTTGCAACCATCGTTGTCTGGAGTTCATTACGTATTCCATGTTTCTATGATCCTGAAGTACGTCTCGGATGTGACTCATGTATTAAGGTATGAAGATTTGGAGTTACAGACAGATTTGGCTTATGAAGAGCAACCAGTTTAGATCTTGGATCGGAAAGATAAAGTATCGCGGAATAAGACGATTCTTCTTGTTAAATTATTGTGGAGGAATAGTAAAGTCCAGGAGGCGACCTGGGAGCTTGAGACAGCGATGCGGGATCAATATCCCGAGTTATTCTGGTAAATTTCGAGGACGAAATTCTCATTAGGAGGGGATAGTTGTAACGACCCAAATTTAATAATAGGGCTTAAGGGCCTTGATTAGTGTGCCGGGAGGGCATAATTGGAATATATGTGATTTAATGATTTAAAGCATGTTATATGACTATTTGTATACTTGAGATGCATGACTATGTTTATTAGTATGCATGTAGGCCTTGATTAGGTTAGAAGGGCATAATCGTGATTTTGGCCCGTTGCGGGCATAACTATATATATATGCGATAATTGTTGAGACCACATTATTATGTGGATATATCTGTGATCTATGACTCGAGATGATCCTAGTGAGCAGATTAGCGAAAAAGTTACGGCGGGGATTTATACTTGGCTCGGGGCGAGCCTGGGGATATAAATTGGAATTTAGAGAATATATTGAGGTTAATTTTCATAATGATGAATATAATTGGTGATTAATTAGGTATCGGGAAGTAAGCGGGAAATGTTAGAGACACTCGAGGAACTAGCGGGAATTGGGAAAAATGACTAAAATGCCCCTAAGTGGATTAAAGGATTTAGAATTAAAAGGGAGGGCATTATGGTCATTTGGATTTTAGAGATAGGTATTACTGAGGCCTTATGCTCAGTGGATTTTGTAGAATGCAATAGAAGTCTGAAAAGAAAGAAAAGAAAGAAAAGCAAGAAAAAGAAAACGGAGAAAACAGAGCAGTTTTTCCAAAGGGTCGGTTTGTGGTTCTCTCACCATTTCTCTTCAATTTTCTTGGAGCAAGACTCAGAAGGGAGCTAGATTAGGCTGACCAACAAGAGTATTGAGCTAAACTTGAAAGGTTGGCAAGGGATTAGCAAGATCACATCGATATTTGAGGTAAGCCTTTAGAGTTTTCAGTTTCTGGTTTGGCTTGTTTAAGCTATGGTGTCTAAGCTGAGTTGATGGGAACTTTAGGGGAATTCAAGCCAAGGATTGAGGAGGAGCATGATAAGGAGGTCTAGAAGCTAACTCAAAGTCGAATTTCCATCAAAGGTATAAAATTCTAAGCTTTAAACTTTGAAGTTCTGACTGTTTTGCTGAGTTTCTGAAGTCTAGGAGAAACTATGGTGAATTTTGGGATTAGGGGTGCATGTGGTTAGGTCTTGGGATGAGTTATACATGTTGGTGATCTTGATTTTGAGTTTGGTGAAGGTTCGGAGAAGTTTTGGTTAAGTTTGTCTCGAGGAAATCGCATGAAGGGAAAATGGGGTGTTGGCAGTCTGTGACTAGCGCTACAGCGCTAGCCTTTGGGCGCTGTAGCGCTAGGCCAAGCTTGCTGAGGGCATTTTGTTTCTGTTTGTAGCACTGTAGCGCCCTCCAATGAGCGTTGTAGCGCTACCCTATCTTCTGAAAGGGATTTTAGGGTTTTTTACAAGGGTTTTTGACCAAGGGTTCGGGGTTCGATTCCACCACCCTGTTTGATGGAATTAGGACTTCCCGGGGGCTCGGGATTTGTCCCGAGGCTAGGTTTCAAACTTGAGGGTTGGTGATGACTTTGGCATATGATTGTGATTAGGTTCGCGCTAGGGCTCGGGAAGGATCGTGCTTGAGGATTTCATTGATCAAAGCCAACAAATTCAAAGGTAAGAAAACTGCACTCGGTTATATGTTTGTGATGGGACTTGGAGCTCCCAATATTTGTATAATGTCAATCATGGTATTACGCCATGAGACATGTGATAGCGGCCTAAGGGTGCCGTACACAATATTTTCGCACAGGGCGCGGCTTGGCCACTGGTAGCCAAGGACAGCTTAATATTCATTGAGCTCGGTTTAAGCGAGCCGGAGTCAGTGGGATAACAGAGGGTGCGGCCTGATGGCGCTAACCCTAGTTATCGTTGTAATTGATGTATGATATGATTTGATATGTTTGGTGTGCTGAATACTTGGTTATCCTGAATATCTAAATGGTTGAGAACATATTTTTGGAATATGTGATATTAAATTGTCTGTTGATTGCTTATGCTCTATTGTTGTGTTTTCTTGTTGGGCCTTGGTTCACGGGTTCTACGTGGTGCAGGTAAAGGCAAAGGCAAGTTGGACCAGTCCTGAGATGGAGAGCTGTGGGGTTGAATGTACATGTTCAGCTGTTTGGTCGTCTTGGCTGAGGAGTGGATCAGGACAGGGATCATTGAACCGTCTATTTTGCCTTAGTCTGGCTAATACTGTATTTAAGTTGTAAATCTTTTGTAGGTGATTTTAATCTGATCATTTTTGGGATCCCGTGTAAACAGGAATTGATATTTAAAAGAAATGCGACTTTTAGGACCAAAATCTTTTAACCCTAGTACCATTATAGCTTCAGTAGCATGTTTTTAATTAAATGACTTGATTAGCAAGTCTAGCACTTTTATAAACACACAGTGTAATGGTCTTGGCTATCCAGGGCGTTACAGAGGTACTGGCTGATTTTTGGACTAGTTGGCTCATGATGTCATTTTAAAATAATAAATTAGTACGCCTAGGTAGAAAGCAACATCAACCTCTAGACAACGACATAAGGGTATGGATTTGGAGAGTTTGATCGAATAAAAAGGTTCTAATAAATTGATCGTGATTAAGAACCAGGGGTGAACTATCAGGTAACCTGATCTGGGAGTCCTGGGATGATGTTGGATTGTTTGAGCATAGGTATTTGTATGTTACACTCTCCCCCTGCCCCCCGGGCTGAGCTATACTTAGGAACTAAATAGAAGTTATAGATTAATGCGTGCCCCTAAAGGAAATTATAGAAATATAGAATATCTCAGATATCAGGACCAGATATCTGGATTTAATGGTAGTCACAAATGTAGAAAACCACTGAGATTACGTTACCTACAAGCTAGCTAGATTTCGAAAGTAAGCCTAGAAATTGAACAAAGAAACTTGAAATTTATTCTTGAAGAATGTTGTTGAATCCAGAGAACTGGTGGCAAGAAGATTTGAGATAGTGGGGAGAAACTTTGAAATGTAATTTCTAAGTTTAGAAAAAAAAAAGTGAAAACGAGAATGAAAGAGAATGTGGGTATATATAGCTGGATTTCATGGGAATTAAAAACTGCCTGATCAAGAGGATTTTAGATTGGATGGTTGTAGTTAAGTGGGTGAAATTGCCTCAAAAAGGTGAAAAGATAAATGTCAACAATACTCGGGAACCCGATAGACTCCTATAGGGATGTGACACGTGTCGAATTACTCGAAAGGGTAGAAGAGTACATTTCCCAAAGAGTGGAAAAGCCTCTACCTTGCTTGTCCGAGACGAGGGTGATGTCATGCTCGAGCAAAGGCTTGTGGGAAAATGTTATACCTGAAAAATATGAACTGACGTCTCTTGTTCATAGTATAGTCATACAACGAGCTAACATGCAAAAACATATTTGCATGGGGCAATTAATTAGATTCTCTAGCCCCAGGCCCACGGTCTTGAGTGAAAGATATTTCAGGTTAGTCCAAATAAAATTATCACCAAGGAAGCGGAGAAATCACCTGGGTGGATCCTAAGATCACCTAAGGTTAGTTAGTGTGACATAATAAATAACTTGAGATATCTTGGACTGTCTGAGTTTGCTTAAAGAGATTTCAGGTCGTGGATGATGTACTGAAGGCCCAGATACGAATCCCTAAAGGTCTGGAATTTATATCCTTCGGAGAATTATTACGATTTTTCATGATCAATATTTTGAATCAAGTAATTAATATATTATATTATAATATAGGGTAGTTACCCATTCTTGTAAGTTACATAAACTTGTTAATTTTTCACCTATAAATAGAGAGGGAGTGAATAGGAAAAGGGAGGACACTTTTGAGATACCGAAACTTTGGAGAAATTTTATTAGACAACTCTCTTGAGAAAATATCTAGATTTAATATTGACTCATGGACTAGGGGGATTTAACCAGTAAACCATGTAAAAATTGTGTGTTCTTCTTTCTTTTAATTAGTTACAGTTTAAGTCAAGCCTAAACTTTCTTCTTTTGTTTATAATTCTCAATTAATGAAAAACCGCGTGAACACCTTAAGCAGCGATCTAGCAATACTCATAATTATTATGTAAAAATGATGTGCTCTGAAAAAATAATATTATAATATTTGATAAATCCTAAAATTATAAAATTACTAAAATAAAAACATCTAAAAATATAAGTAGCAAAAATAATATTTTAGGACAAAATAAAAATATGAAATAAAATATTTTTATAATTTAATCATTATTTAATTTTTATATTCATATTTTTTAATTTCAAATATTTTTTTTTTAAGTAATGTATAATTAAGTAAATATACATAACTATAAATTCCATTGTAGGTTGCAACAATTATTCAAAACGTAGGGTTGCGGGAATATTTTAAATTAATCATTTTTATTTTTCGTAAAAGTTATATTATTCATGAATAATACATCATCATTCCCTTGTGTTTTGTGGTTTCTCTTTTAGTATAGTTTATCATTATCTTATCCTACTCTCCCAATCACTCGCTTTGCATGGTATTTAGTTGTAACGTCCTCCTCATCCAGGATTATTACACTGTGTACTTTAAATAGTGTCAGACTTGCTAATCATGTCACTTGGTTATAAACATGTAACTAAGGTTAATGACAAGGGTTATGGTTAAAATTTTTAGTTAAAAAGGAGTAACAGTTTCATTAAAATATTTACATTCATACACGGGATCCCAAAATAACGTTTAAAGGGTTAATACAGCTTAAAAGTTACAACCAACTGACCAAAGCAGCAAAATAAGGGATACAACCCTAGTTCCTCCAAGATAATCGCAGTCGTGGTAGTCAAGTAGCCACATATGTACACGCAGCCATCGAAGCTCTCCAACTCATGGCTGGTCCAACTTTTCTTTCCCCTTACCTGCACCACATAACACCCGTGCGCCAAGGCTCGACCAGAAAACTATAAATAAGTGCATTCACAGTAAATACAGATTCTAGATGCATATCTAGCATGCCTAGCAGTAATAACCTACCCATGCATGCACACAAATACAAAAAAATTATTATATCATCATTCTGGGGTCTACTGCCCTAAATAGGTAACCATAGAGTCAACCTATGACCCTATGTGTAACGACCCGAATTTGCTAATCAGGCTTAGGGCCTTGATTAGTGTGCCTGGAAGGCAATAAGTGGTTTGATATGCTAATATGTGAACTTATGTGTATATATGATTATGATGTATGTTTAATTGAGTTAAATGTGCATGTGGGCCCCGTCTGGTATTAGGGGTGTAAGTGTGATAAATGAGATAAATGTTATATATGTGTGATATGTCTGTACAGCACGATCCGAGACAGTCCTGGGGAGCGGTTAGCCAGAGAGTCACAACGGGGTTAAGATTTGGACTCGGGGCGAGTCGAGGGGTAATTTGGGTATTAGGTAAGTTATGGGATTATCGGGACATGGGAATAAATATTTGGAGATATATTTGAGGATAGAATGTCTAGGCGGGAATATTTGGGAAATTTACCATTTTTGCCCTCGGGGACGTTTTGGTACCCCGAGCCTTGAGGTAACCCTTTAGACTTAAGTTAAATAAAACAAAAAGGAGAATTGTTTAGAAACTTAGGGAACCGAAACATATTTTCTTGAACTGAAGAATAGCTCTTGTCTCTCTCTCTTTCACTCTCTAAGGCTAAACTTGAGGGAAATTCAAGGGAATTTGCTGGGAATTAGGAGGATTTCAGCTGGGATACTCTGGGGACTTGAAGCTTGGGGATTGAGGATCTAACTCAGGGATTAAGCTCTGCAAGGTAAGCTTTAATTACTAAGGTTTGGTTTTTAAATTTCTGCTGGTTATGGGAGATTGCATGTTAGCTAAGCTTGATTTGTCTTTGGGGTTTCTAGCTGAGTTTTGGTGCATATTTTAATGGGGTCTTGGTGTTGTTTCTGAGTTGGATTAACTGTGCTGGATATCTGGGAATATTAGTCAAGTTTTAGGATGAATTGGCTTGGAGAAAGGTTTAGGAAAATGGTGAAAAATCTGGGTTCGGTGTCGAGCGCCGCAGCCCGTGTGCGCGCGCGGCCATGGGAGGCCGAGAGGTTCATGCGCGCCACGGCTCGTGTGGGGGTCAGTGGGGAGCTAGCCTATGTTTCGAGGCTAGCCGCGGCTCTAGTGGGTGGGGTCGCGGCCCTTAGTGCCAGTTTGAGTTCTTAGAGGATTTTAGGCTTGGGAACTCAAGGGGTAAAGCTCGGGATGGATTTTATCACCCGGATTGATAGAATTCAAGGTCCCGGGGGTTGGGGTTATGACTTGAAGATATTTATTGAATTAGAATTTGATGGATGGACGTTGTTAATGTGTTGTGACTAGGGTTTCGGCGAGGCTCACGTTAGAGGACTGTGCTCGGGGCATCGGTGCTTAGGAAGCTCGGAATTCAGGTAAGAAAACCCCTGTTTCCATAGAGCTTGTGTGCAGGGCTGAGCCCAATGTGTTGAATGGAAATGATATGCAGGGCCGAGCCCTATATGCTAGAAGTGCAGAGCGTAGCTCTTTATCTGCTTATGCTTGAATTCTATACTTGTTGATATATCATGTTTGATATTATGTGAGTGATCGGCATGAGCCGGGAACGGTGTAGACCGAGAATGGCGATCGGCTGGGAACGGCGTTAGGCATGTTGAATGCTAGGCCAAGAACGGCAAGGAGCCAGGAGCAGCGTTGAGCACGTGGGGTGCGAGTTGCCAGGGCGAGTCCCTAAAAGGATACCTGGGATATCCTCACGACGTGGTCCGCGAACCCAGGGCTTGGTAAACGCCTGGGACGGCTAGGCTGTATGTGTTTAGCCATTGGTGGCCTGTTTATATGCTTGACTTGTGTATTGCATATGTTATCTGTTATGGGTTTTTTTGCTGGGCTTCGGCTCACAGATGCTCTGTGGTGCAGGTAAGGGTAAAGAGAAGATCAACCAACCATGAGTACAGCAGGCGTGAGGCGGCGTGTACATGTTTAGCCATCCTGGCTGCCACGGCTAGGGGATTTTGGGAGATGCTTGTAAATGAACTTAGACTTTGTCGTTTAGTCGACTCAGAACAGTTTTGTGTTGTAAATATTTTCTAAACTGTGTTTTGGGATCCCAAGTGTAAAACTTTTATGATTTGCTATGAAAACTACTTTTTCTAATGTTTTTCCTTTGTTTATGGCTTAATTACACAGTTTGACTTTAAACCTCGATTAGTGAGTTGAAAGCACAATTTTAAACTCACTTAGTAACGGCTCTAAGGAAGTAGGGCGTTACACTATGCCCTAACTCTGAGTAACTAGCCATAAAGCTAGCCAAGCGCTTTGTTCTTTTCCAAGCGACCATACGGTTGATGAACTTAATAGTATTTCCCTGATTAGGCCCAAGAATCTCGACCAGTGGACACCATGCTATTGCCCCCCTTAACTAATAAGTCAATGTCTTAATTAAATATTTAGACAGCTAGATAGAAAGATAATCAGAAATAGACAAGCATACTTTAGATAATACAAGTATGCATACATATCAGTCATATATCTCATCCAATTAAATAAAACACAGTAATAACCATGTTCCTTAATGGGGCCAAGCCCTAACCACATTGATAATCACATTTAACACGTATTGGGTGCAGTTTTCTTACCTCAGGTCTGAGTGCTACGTATAATAAGAACGATCCTCCATCACAATCCCGATTCTGAGCCCCTAGCAGTAACCTATTCATTACAATAATATAGAATCCTGACAATAACCAGAGAAGAAAGGCATATGGACACAGTCCTAGCCTCCGGGACGTTACATTCTACTAAACCGGGTAATAGAATCGATCCCGAGCCCTTAGGTTTGAGTTCCCACACTCAAGACCTTCCCGGGGCTCAAAGCCCTTCAAGCGCCGAAATGCTCCCTGTAGGCACCGCGGCTCAAAATGGAGGTTCAACACCTCCTCCTCCCTTCGTTCATGAGGGTCATGGCACCCCAAGAAAAGGGTCGTGGCTCAACATGAAAACCCATTTTTTTCCCTTGTTTCTTCAAGCCAAATCTCACCAAAAACCCATACAAACATAGTCAAATCCCAAAAGCAAAGTTCCCAATCAACTTAGCTGTTCCGCACCAACAAAACCCAAGCTTAAACTTGGCCAAAACCTCACCGAATTTCCAAATTCAGATTTGAGTTTTTTAAAATCTAAAACTTAGCTAAAACATGAAAAACATTCAGAATTCATGCTAGGAATTGATACATCTGCTGCCCAGAACAATGTTAAGCCTTTCCCCAAGCAATCCCGAGCCTAAGCTAGCTTCGATTCCCCTTTGATCACAAAAGATTAAAATATTTGAGAGGGAGAGGTAGTATACACGAGAGAGAGTGTTGAGAGAGTTTGCTGAGCATTTTTTTTTGTGTGGTTTAATTATGGTTCAAGAAATCTTAAGCAAATCTCGAGGCTCGGGGTACCCAAAAACGTCCCCGAGGGTAAAATGGTAAAAATCCCTGAAATTCCCTCCTAATCTTCCTAACTCTAAATATATATATCCTCAAATATTTATTCCCATTACCCAATATCCCAGTAATTTACTAAATATCAAAAATACCACTTGACTCACCCCGAGTCGGGTATTTGGTCCCGTTGTGACTTTCCCACTAACTTGCTCCCTAGGACTGCCTCGTTCCAAGTAACCCAAATATATCCACATAATAATGTGGTCTCATGTAATGCCCCAACTAATTCTATGACCTCAGACCATTAAAACTACTGAGCATAACTACTATTTTGGAATACATGCATAAAATAATATAACTTTATTATAAAAATCCAAAGTATGGGATCCCATTGTTATTATAGAAAATTATAAAGAAAACTAAAAACCTTTAATTGATTGTTCAAATATTATCCACTGTGATTACGTCACTATAAATAAGATTAGCTATATGCTCGGGATTTAATAGAAGTTTATATTGAACAAATAATCATGAAAATAAAACATGTGAGCAAAGTGATTGACCATGTCAAAAAATGATTTCTATTCTTTTATTGATAATAAAATGAGATTACAAAGAATTTGGGTTTTAATTAGGGCATAAAACCCCAACAAACTCCCACTTCCACTAATCGAAACTAATGCCTTAATTCTACTAATCCCATTTCCTTGATATGCTTATCAAATGTAGGTTCTGGTAGTGTCTTTGTAAATGGATCCGCAAGATTGTCTTCAGTTGCAATCTTCATAACCTTCACATCTCCTCTGGCCACATATTCTGAAATATTGTGATACTTCCTTTCTATATGCTTACTTCTCTTGTGACTTCGAGGTTCTTTCAAGTTGGCTATCGCTCCTGTGTTGTCACAAAACAACACAAGCGATTTATCCATTTCTGGAATAACACCAAGATCTGAATAGAACTTCTTTAGCTAGACTATTTCCTTAGCAGCTTCAGACGTGGCTATGTACTCAGCCTCCATGGTGGAATATGAGATTGCAGACTGCTTTACGCTTCTCCATGTCAAAGCTCCACCCCCAAGAGTAAACACCATTCCGGAAGTAGACTTCCTGCCATCAACATCAGTCTGAAAATCTGAATCGGTGTAGCCTGCAGGGTTCAGAACACCACCCTTGTAGACTAACATATAATCCCTAGTCCGCCTTAAATACTTTAGGATATGCTTAACTGCTATCCAATGTTCCAGTCCTGGGTTTGACTGATACATGCTCACTACTCCCACTACATAGCAGATATCTGGTCTAGTACACAACATGGCATACATCAAACATTCAACTGTAGATGCGTAAGGAACTTTTCTCATTGCATCTTCCTCTTCAGGACTCTGGGGACACTGCTTCTTTGAAAGATGAATTCCATGGCGGGACGGTAGACGCCCTTTCTTGGAATTTGTCATTGAGAAATGTTCAAGCACTTTATTTATGTAAGCTGCTTGAGATAGAGCTAAGAGTCTATTCTTTCTATCCCTGATGATCTGGATACCTAGAACATAACTTGCTTCACCCAAATCCTTCATCTGGAATTGAGTGCTCAGCCAATTCTTCACATCTGATAATTTCTTAACAATGTTTCCAATGAGTAAGATATCGTCTACATAAATAACCAGGAATACCACTATTTGATTTGTCTTCAGTTGGTATACACAAGGCTCATCAATATTTTGTTCAAATCCATAGGTCTTGATTATATCATCAAACCTAAGATTCCAGGAACGAGAAGGTTGCTTAAGTCCATAGATGGACCTATTCAACTTGCAAACTTTTCCTTCTTGTCCATGTACTTTAAATCCTTCTGGTTGATCCATATAAATGACTTCGTCAAGCTTTCCATTAAGAAAAGTTGTCTTGACGCCCATTTTCCAGATCTCATAGTCGAGAGTGGCTGCTATGGATAGGAGGATGCGAATATATTTGAGCATGGCTACCAGACTAAAAGTTTCCTCATAGTCCACGCCTTCTCTTTTGGTATAACCCTTTGCCACTAATCGGGCTTTATAAGTCTAGATATTTCCATCAACACCTCGTTTCTTCTTATAGATCCACTTGCACCCAATGGCCCAAAAGTCACTAGGTTCTTCCACAAGATCCCAGACAGAATTTGAGTACATGGACTACATTTCCTGTTTCATGGCTTCGAGCCATAGTTCCTTTTCAGGGCTAGCCATTACCTGTTTGAAAGACAATGGATCATCATCACTAGTGTCACCAACAACCATATTGGTTTCACCATCCAAACCATAGCGAACTGGGTTCGTAGAAACCCTCCCACTACGACGAGGCTCCGTGACTGTTTGCTCAGGAACTGTGGTACTTTCATCATTTAAATCGACTTGCATCGGTTGGACATGAAGAGTGGGAATTTCATCATCAACTTGCGTTGATGACGATGGAACATTGGTTGGAATTAATTCTTTAACCTTCTCCTCTAAAGCTACTTTGCTGCGAGGTTTAAAGTTCTGTACATAGTCATTTTCCAGAAAAGTAGCATTTGTAGAAGTAAACACTTTCTTTTCTGAATGACTATAGAAAATTCCACCCCGAGTACCTTTAGGATAGCCAACCAAAATGCAAACTTCAGTTTGTGGTTCTAGCTTTCCATCCTTTTTCCTCAGGATGTGGGCGGGACACCCCAAGATTTTATAATGGCGTAAACTAGGTTCACGACCATTCCAGCGTTCTAATGGTGTTTTGGGGATTGATTTAGACGACACGACATTGAGAATGTTGTTTGCGGTTTCCATTGCATGTCCCCAGACCAAAGTTGGTAGAGTTGTGTAACTATGCATGCATCTAACCATTTCCAATAAAGTTTAGTTATGGCGTTCCGCTACACCATTTTGTTGCGGAGTACCTGGGGCAGTAAGTTGTTATAAAATCCCAAGTTCAGTTAAATGATCTTGGAATTGCATATCCGAATATTCTCCACCCCTATCAGATCGAAAGATCTTTAACGTTTACCTGATTGGTTCTGAGCCATTGCTAGGAATTGATGAAACTTTGAAAATGTTTTTGATTTCCTATGCATTAGGTAAAGACATGAGTATCTAGGTTAATCATCAATGAAAGTGACGAAATACTCAAAACCACCCCAAGCTTGTACATTCAAAGGCCCACAAACATCTGAATGCACAAGACCAAGTGGTTCTTTGGCCCTATCACCCTTTGTAGAGAATGGACGCTTGGTCAGTTTGCCTTCTAGATAGGATTCACAGACAGGTAATTCACCTAAGGTGAGTTCCCTCAAAGGTCTGTCCTTTGTAAGTCTTTGAATCCTATCATGACCAATGTGACCTAGTCTCAAGTGCCATAAATATGTCATATTATCGTTATCGGTCTTTTGACGTTTATTGGTCCTAGGTTTATCTACTTTGAATAAATCATTATTAAGAGTGAGGGGTTTGTTAGGTCACATAATATAAATCCCATTTTCCAAACATGCAATACACAATTGTGATCCATTGAAAGAAATAGATATATTAAAACTTGTGAAAGCATAACAAATTGTTCTAATTGCAACATGGAAACTGAAATTAAATTTCTACTAAAATTCGGAATAAAAAAGACATCATTTAAGATTAAAAATTTATTTCCGAACTTTAGACGAGCTCTTCCTCTAGCTTGGACTGCAACGAACACTCCATTCCCAACTCTAAGCTTTAAGCCACCTTCTTCCACTTCCTCTCAAAATTCAAGGAGCTCTAAAGAGTTACAAACATGGTTAGTAGATCCAGAATCAATAATCCAAACAGAGTTATCATTCTAAAAAACACATGTTTCAAAGATAAATGAACTATAATCATTACCTTTGTTTTTAGCTGCTAGAAAGTTAGGGTAATCCTGTTTCCAATGCCCCTTCTCTTTGCAGTGAAAACACTTACCTTTACCTTTCTTGTTTTTCTTGTTCTTCCCCTTAGGCTTCTGTGCCCTTGGTTGTGCACTCGCCTTTGCAAGCTTGGGGTTGTTGTTTTGTCCACCTTTCCTCTTGTTTCCAGCTTTTGAAGACGAAGCTTGGTTAGCTTCAGCCTTAGCTAGATCAGCAGCAGTAGTAGTAGTTGTCTTCTTTTCTCCTACATTACTAGGTCCACCCATGATATACTCAAAAGTCTGAAGCTCATTCATGAGCTGCGTCAAACCATAATTGAGTTTATTCAACACATAGTTGGTGGTGAATGGAAGGAATGCTGGAGAAAGACTGTTGCAGATTAAGCCAACTTGAGTTTCCTCATCTATAATGGCTCCATGCAGTTTAGCTTCCTGAAAATATTTTGTCATCTTGATTAGGTGATCACGAACATGTTGAGAAGGTGCCATCCGAGCATTGGCATATTTCTTGGTGGCCTCAAAATGAGTCTGTGCTGACTTGGCACCAAACATGTCTTGGAGCTGATCCATGATTTCGTAGGCTGTCTCGACATTCTCCAACTTTGTCATGAGAGTGTCGACCATACTAGTCAACATGTAGTACCACACCTAGTTGTTAGCCGCCTGCCAACGCTCATACTTGTCCCTCACAGACTTGGTAGCTCCTTCAACTGGAACTTCTGGGGATTCCTCAGTCATGATGAACTTGGAGTTGTCACCAATCAACACAATGTTGATGTTTTGCTTCCATTTAAGGAAGTTTTCTCCAGTGAGTTTCTCCATCGAAAGTTGAGAAAGGATGGGAGTAGACACAACCTTAATTATACTACAAATTACCAATAAAATATAAATCAATCACATTTGCTCAATAAAACTTCTATTCACACATATTTCAAGAAATAACACAACATATACCAAAATTATATAAGATATGAGAAAAAAATACCAAAAACAATCATATCTCTATTTCTTTAGGTTTTTTTAACTAAGCTATGATATTTTTGTCTCGGTTGGCGAGAGTCAAAAATACCACTAGTTAAATAGAGTTGCAAACTCATTTAATAATGGACACCACTATAAACAACCTACTATTCGATCAAAATAAGACAACAAAATCTCTTATTTTATGAGCTAAACCCATGGTTTCAATAATCATAGATTTAGTCCTAGTAGTTACCGTAGGGGTGAGTTATCCTTCGAAATCTAACCTTGTCAAAATAACTAATGAACACCTTTCGTAGGGGGACGAATCAAAGCGCCTCGAGACTCCATTAAGCTATTGACTATGTTAAACAACTGATGGAGATCGAATAAAATACTTAAAATAAGCTCATTATTAAATTAAAAAATAGTATTTTTATTATTTATTTTTAGAAAATTAATGACTATGGATTTCCCCAAAAAAAATTAAACAAATTAATATTTCTAAAACTAAAGTCCTATAATTTCTTATTAATTCTAAAGTGTCGCATTGAAACAAATTCAATTAATTTAGATTTAATTTGTTGCTAAGTAACATTTGTTTTATTAATTGTTTTATTAATTTATAAGGCCCACTATAGTCATGCAAAGCAAATGGGCCTTCACAAGTGGAATCACAAGAGAGAATTTAAACTTTACATTTTCTAATGGGTCCAAATAAAACCTATCATTTTATGAATATTTTATTTGGCAAAAAACCACATATCTAACAAACATATGGGCCACTATATACATCTAAGCCCAATTGCAAAAATACCACATATAGTGCAAACTGACATGTTATAATTGGATGGGTCTAATCATGTTACTATATGAGCAATTCTATGAATTTATGCAAAAATACCACAATTAATTATCTAGAATTTATCAAAAAATTCAAATTAATTAAATTTTTACATAAATTAAGTCAATTTAAATGAAATTTATCAACAATTAACAATAGTTAATTTAAATTTCATTTATCTTGATTTTAGGTTAATTTGAAAAAAAATATTAATTTAATTTAAATAGTATTTATCAGCAATTAACCAATGTTAATTTAAATCCCATTTATTAAAAAAAATATTTTATTTATTGGCTGAATTTTTTTTTTATATTTTTCAAAATATAACCAATTTTAAATTTTAAAATCAATATCTAAACTGTTTTTCAAAAAAAAAAAAATCTTGTGTTGTTACAATTATTAGCAAATATTTTAACCATTTAAAAATAAATAAAATATAAATAGTTATAACAACCCTAAAATATCTTAAAACAGTTAATCAAATTCAAATATCTATAAAAATATCTAACTAACAATATTCAAATTTCAAATAATTTAAATATTAAAAACTATAGAATAAAAAGATATTTATATTTTCAAATAAAGATTTAATAAAAATATCAAGAATTTAAAAGAAAATATCTGATATCTTAATTCTAATATTTTAATATATTAAAAGATTTAAAATTAAGTTGTAGTCTATTTTTAAATTTGAATTTGAATCTTTGTAGAAAATATCTAATTATTTAAATCTCAACTAACAAAAATATCTTATTTAAAAAAATAATAATTTAAATACAAAACAAATCTGATATTTTTGGCTTTGATTATAAATAATAAATTTCCACAATTTTAATTTTCTTTATTTTAAAAAAAAATTCTAGATGAATAGTACCCGTTTTGGGTACTGTTCACCCAAGTGCATGGTGGCTAGTGTAGCGCGCAGGCCCTGGGCGTGCACGCGCGCATGGGAGCCAGTGCAAAAAAATAATCAAAAAAATTTGTGAGCAATTTTTCAAACCAAAACAATTTACTAATTAATTTTTAACATGTTTTACACAAAATAAAGTATATATAAAATTAATATCATAGAAAACACAACAAAATAACTTAAAAAATTGCTAAAATTCACATAAAATCAATATGCTTCATAAAAACATGAAAACCATCCAATTATTCAAACATATCAAATAATCAAATTTTAAACATGTTCATGCATGAAAATAAAGATTACCAAAGGCTCTGAGGCCAGTTGTTCGAAAACTTATACATGATCTTTATTTATTTTCATGTAGATATAATATTAAGCAAATTAATATGAGATAACCTAGAACATGTTTCTAAAATTGAATTCAGAGAGAAACAAAGACAAGAATACTTATAGTATACGTAGCGGAATGAAAGAGTCATTCCTTCAGTTTCTCTAACTCTTGTATCCTCTCTGTCGCAGAGTATTATTAAGAAACTGAATCGATCTTCTATTTTCCTCACAACCTTCCAATGTATCCTTAGAATCACCTAGACTAGTGTGAGAAATTCTCAACACATGAGATAGATATACAGAGAAGAAGAAAAAATAACAAAGAGGCTTAGAAAATGACTAGTATTTAGAGAGAATCTGAAACTATCATAAAATCAGTGATTAAACTTATCTGTCGTCTCAGAAATCTTAACTGACGACTTCTCTCTAAGCACTCATTTTATAGACTCAATTAGGTCATTTAATTTAATTAAAAAATAAATAAAATAATTTCCATTTTAAAGCCCTAGGTTGAAATTATCATGGGCTTTAGGCCCGTGAAATTTCCCATATTATAAGCCCATTGTACTTAAAATCAAGACCTGTATTATTTTCTATTGATTTAATTACTTAAATAATTATTTAAATCATTTATCAAATTAATTATTTATAATAGATACCAATTTATCTTCATTAATAAATTTGCCATGATTTATCTTTTCTTCTCAAAATTACATAACTCTGTGAAACTATCCAAAGTTGTTTGATAATTCTAATTGATAATTAAATCAATTAATTGAGCCTATCTAGATGATTTTATCCAAGGTACAATGGGGACAATGGGCCTATGAAATCAAGCTCCAATAAGTTATCATAAATCTAACAAATAAATTTACTAACTTATTAATTCCTTGTGACTCCACTATAGACTCGGAATTGAACTCTTGAATTCGTAGAACGCTCTATAACAAATATATATACGCTATTAATTATCCATTGTTACAACCATATTCTCACTCAGTCCTCTATAGACGTTCTACAATGAGATATGACTAAAATATCATTTTACTCCTCATTGTATTTTATCCTTAAAACACTTAGTTCCTTGTAAATGATATTTCAGTAAACTAATTTAATTATTGAAATGAGATCTCTATCATTTAACACCTTGAGCCAAACTAAAAGGAAACCATCATTTCACTTCTTCATCAGAAGCTATAGATGTTCATATCTATAATTAACACTCCCACTCAATTATACTACCGAGTTCCCAAGATGTAAGTATGGGCTAGTCCGTAGGGTAAGCTGGTAACGAACAAGTCAAAGAACTCAAATAATACAATCAGTTAGAATACTAACCACTCAGAATTGAGATTGAATTGACCTATGGTCAACTACATGATATGACTAGAATAGATAATAACAGTATGTTTACTTATCTTATCAACTGTTAATATCGGTCCAGTCCAATGTAACAAATACATCCGATCTTATCTACTTTGCTAATGTTCTGGAAAGAACATAACACTGTAATGTGTAAGCAGATCATATCGTAGATTGGCAAGTCAGTGTAAGTCCTGTGCACTAACTAATCTTAGGAATATCTTATTTTTAACATATAATCATATTTATATTCCACTATGATTACGTCATTATAAATAAGATTAGCTATATGCTCGGGATTTAATAGAAGTTTATATTAAACAAATAATCATGAAAATAAAACATGTGAGCAAAGTGATTGACCAAGTCAAAAAATGATTTCTATTCTTTTATTGATAATAAAATGAGATTACAAAGAATTTGAGTTTTAATTAGGACACAAAACCCCAACAATCCTAACAGCTGCTGGAAGGTTCTAGACGTTCTAGATCTATCCTTTATTAATTTATTCATCTTAAATCATTAAATCCTTAATAACCATGCATGTGACAAGTTTCATGTTCGTAATTATTCTATCTAAACCTTAGGTTATGATAAATAATATTTCTAGGACCAGCTATATTAATCAAACCTTATGTTAAAATTAATATTTCTAAACTATAGGTTAAACTTGTAAAATCCATAACTATTTCTATGAGTTTCCAACTAAATCCCAGCTTGAACCAATAATCTTGAAAACTAATATACTACAAGCTCCTACTACTACTATCTAGCTAAGTAAAATTCCGAGACGCTAGAATTCTCCCCTACTTAAAAGAATTTCATCCTCGAAATTTACTTACCAAACAATTTCGAATACCATGCTAAGATATCTTCCTCCAAATCCCACGTTGCCTCTCGTTCTGTATTACTCCATAAGACCTTAACTATTGTAATACACTTAGACCCTAATTCCTTCATCCCCTTCTCTAGGATGCTAACTGGTCATTCCTCATAAATCAGGTATTTCTGAAGTGCTAATGTATCGTACTTGAGAACGTGGGATGGGTTTGACGCAATTTATACAACATCGTGATGTGAAACACATTGTGGCTATCTGCTAGAGCTGGCAGTAGGGCTAATCTATATGCTACTTGTCCCACCTTGTCCAATATCTCGAAAGGACCTATAAACCGGGGACTAAGTTTGCCTTTCTTCCCAAACTGCTTTACTCCTTTTATAGGAGATATTCTTAAAAGGACTTGATCTCCGACTTTGAAATCCACATCTCACTGCTTGGCATCTGCATAACTCTTTTGTAGACTCTGAGCATCGAGCATACACTTTATAATTAGCTCCACTTCGTCTTGATCCTCTCTAATAGGCTCGGGTCGAAGAAGTTGTCTTTCCCCTACCTCATCCCAAAGTATCGACGATCGACACTTCCTTCGATAAAGTAACTCATAGGGTGCCACACCAATCATTGCATGGCAGCTATTATTGTAGGAGAACTCTATAAGTGTAAATACTTACTCCATAATCCTCCAAAGTCTAGTACACAAGCACACAACATATCTTCTAAAATCTGTATGGTATGCTCGGAGTGTCCGTCGGTCTGAGGATGAAATGCCGTACTGAGACTTAGCTTGGTACCCATGGCTTGCTGCAAGCTTCCCCAAAATCTCGATGTAAAACCGATCCTCTATCAGATACTATGGTCTTAGGGATTCCATGCAGTTGTACAATTTCTCAAACATAAATGTCTGCGTACTGATTAGCAGTATACATAGTTTTGACAGGCAGGAAGTGGGCTGATTTGGTGAATCTATAAACCACAACCCAAGCCAAGTCATGTTGCTTATTTGTTTGTGGTAATCATGTCATTAAGTACATGGCTATGTCTTCCCACTTCCATTCTGGAATACTAAGCGGTTATAATAAGCCTACAAATTGCTGATGCTCCACCTTTACTTACTGGCATATAAGGCATTTGAACACATATTCTGCTACGTCCTTCTTCATTCTCGGCCACCAATTTAGTGCCTTAAGGCTTTGAGTCATCTTGGTCGACCTCAGGTGTACTGAGTATAGGGTAGTGTGTGCCTCTTCTAAAATCTTCATTTTAAATCCATAGTCATTCGACACGCACACCCGATCCATATATCTCAAGAACCCCTGTCCTGATATGGAGAAATCCGTAGTCTTACCTTCCTTGACTGCAGCCATATGTGATACTAACGTGTCATCATGCCCTTGCCCGATCCGTATATCATCTAGTATACTCTACTGGATGGACAAGTTAGCCAGTTGACCCATGAATATTTCTATCTCAGCACTAATCAACTTTTTCTGAAGCGACTTTTCTATTCTGGATAATGCTGCAAGATTTCTATAACTCATCCGACTTAACGCTTCCGCAACTACATTCGCTTTTCCTGGGTGGTATAGAATTTCGCAGTCATAATACTTTACTAGTTCTAACCACCTGTGTGAAGAAATATTTTCAACTTTTGTGGTCCGTATAAATCTCACACCGTTCATCATAAAGATAGTGGCGACAGATTTTCAATGTGAAGACCACCACTGCCAACTCCATATCGTATGTTGGATAGCGTTGCTCATATTCCTTCAGCTACCTTGAGGCGTAGGCTATCACTTTGTCATTTTGCATCAACACACAACCCAAACCTTGCTTCGATGCATCATAATATACTACAAACTTTCCATTGGGTTACGGTACATAAAGTACTGGTGTTAAGCATAATTTATCCTTAAGAAACTAGAAGCTTTCATGACTTTTATCCGTCCAGTTGAACTTTTGTTGTTTCCGAGTTAGGTTGGTAAGCAGAGTGGCTATCTTATAAAAGCCTTCTACAAATCTCCCATAATAGCCTGCTAGCCTGAGAAAACTTTTAACCTCTGACGCATTCTTAGGTCTTGGCCAATCCTTCACAACCTCTATCTTAGGTTGGTCTACAGAAACTCCATCTTTGCATACTTTATGTCCAAGGAACGCTACTTGCAATAGCCAAAAATTCGCATTTCTTGAACTTGGCATAAAGTTGATGCTACATTAGTCGCAACATGGTCAATATTAAATGTTCCTCGTGCTCGACTTCCTTTGAGTACACCAAAATATCGTTAATGAACACTACAATGAATTTTTCTGAGTAATCCTTGAAGACCCGATTCATTAAGTCCATAAATGCGGCTGGAGCGTTGGTAAGACCAAAAAACATAACTAGGAACTCGTAATGTCCATATCGAGATCTAAAAGCTGCCTTTGGTATATTCTCTTCCCGTACCTTGAGCTGGTGATAACTAGACCATAGATCAATCTTTGAAAATACTGTCACTGCTCGAAGTTGATCAAATAAGTCATCGATCCGGGGTAGCGGGTACTTGTTCTTAATTGTCACCTTATTCAGCTCGCTTCCATCCTTCTTATTCACAAATAGAACCGGTGCTCCCCATGGTGAATGGCTCGGTCTGATGACACCCAATTCTAAGAGTTCTTGTAACTGCATTTTCAACTCCTTAAGTTCGGTAGGTGCCATCTGGTATGGTGCCTTTGACATCGGTTCGGTTCCTGGTACTAGTTCAATTGTGAAGTCAATTTCCTTAGTAGGGGTAACCCTGGTAAGTGGTCAGGAAATATCACTGGAAAAACCTTTATAAGGCCAACGTCTCAAGCCCTTAATGGTATTTCCTGAGCCACATCCGTGATGCTTGCTAAGAATTCGTGACATCCTTTCTCTATCATCTTCTGTGATTTGAGAGATAAGATAAGCGGTGTTCGTAGTCCTGAAACCTTTCCCATAAAACATAGTTTCTGACCGTCAGGAGTTTCGAACGTCACTTGCTTGCGTCTTCAGTCGATGGTTGCGCCATGCCTTACTAGTCAGTCCATGCCGAGTATCAGGTGTCCTTCTAGTTTCATGCCCTCAACTTTGATCGGTACTCCTCATACTATTCGTGATGATAGAATTACTTCGCATCAAGGAAATTCCGTAACAAACATGGTTCTAAGTCTTTCACAAGGTTTGTGTAATTTTTCTATTATTCCCAAAGAGATATACGAGTGTGTTTCTCCCAAATCAAACAATACTTAACATATATTATTGAGGATAGAAAGCTGACCTGTGACCACTTTATTACTAGCTTTGGCTTCTCCCTGGGTTAAGACAAAGACTCTGGCTGGAACCGTCTTGTTGTTCTTCTTTTATTCTATTTTGAGCTGCTAACATTCCTTTTTCTGATGACCTTCCTGGCCACAATTGAAACAACCCTTGGTTTTTGCACGTCACTCCCCAGGATGTCTTTTATGGAATTTGGAGCACTGAGGGTACTCCACATAACCCAACCTATTATTACCGTTATTAGATCGTGCTCTTTTGTCACCATTGGCTTGCTTATTATCAGGATGCTTTCTTTTCTGCCCATCATTGTTGTGCTGGTGGTTGTTCTTGTTTTTACCATTTTGAGTCTGATTTTGCTGCTTGGGTTCAGACTTGTTTACCTCCTCCTTACTAATATTGGCTTGGAGCCTTTCTACATCTATAGTCATTTCTAGAGCATCGGCGTAACAAGTGGTTCCAGGATTTGGAAGCTTGACTCCTAGCTCCATCATTGGTCCGAGCCCCCTGGTGAACTTGGTAACCCTAAAGAAATCGGTTGAGACCAAATCTGGTGCGAATTTGGCTAGACGATAAAATTGTCAAGTGTACTCGACTAACGTTAAATTGCCCTGCTTCAGATTGGCAAATTCTTCCACCCTTGTAGCGATGACTGCCGAGTTCTATTACTTTTGGTGAATCAATTCCACAAAACTATCCCAAGTCATGGTGGCGACATCATGAGTCTGCTGTACCAAATCCCACCAAATTCTATCATCCTTTTCCAGTAGAGAGGAAACACAGGATATGCGATCTGCATTGCCGAGGTTCGTGTGTGCTCGGATAGGCTTTACATTCGTGAGCCATTCTTTCACCTCAAAGGGGTCGATCGTCCCTTCAAAGTTTGGAGCATGCTGCTTATGGAAACCTTCATAGATTAGCTCCATGTACTGAGCTGAATAAGCCGCGTAGTTCGCCAGTGGCCATCCCCCATATGGACCTTCTTGCTGGGGTGCTTGAGCCGCTGGTTGAGGCTATGGTTGAGGTTGCAGCTGAGGCTTGGGCTGATGCTGTGGCTACGACTGTTGTCGTTGTTGTTGCCGCAGTTCTTCTACTTGTTGACGTAGTCGGATAATTTCAGTGGTGTTGTCCACCGGAGGTGGTGAATTTTTATTGGCAACAGTATTAGTAGCACGCGTTCCCCATCTTAGGACTCGAGGGGCTTCGTTAGTCTCGTTGGTAGTATTGGAAGCATTGCTATTCATGCATGCAGACCTTCGTAGCGACATCTTGAGCAAAAGTTCTAGCAGTTGAGAAAACAAGTTATAACTTACCCTAATAGGTTCTAAGGAAAAAAATAGTCTAAGCTGTAACATCCTGGATAACCAAGACCGCTACACTGTGTGTTTCAAAAAGTGCAGGACTTTCTAATCAAGTCATTTAAATGAAAATGTGATCATAAAGTCATAAACGAGTTAGGTTTAAAAGATTTTGGTCATAAATGGATAATTTTCATTAAAACAAATATTTTGTACATGGGATCCCAAAACAAGGTCTAAAGGACAAATCTACAAAATTTCCAAAAATTATATACAATCAAGGCCACTCTAATGGAAAAATACACATTTTAAGTTTCCGTCCCTATATAATCCCTCGACAGTGGCGGACGAGCAGCTGACAATGTACACCTCACCCCTAGAGCTCTCCAACTCATGGTTGAACCATCTTACCCTCGCCTTTAACCACACCACGTAGCACCCGTGAGTCGAGGCCCAGCAAGAAGACCATAGCATCATAACATATTCAATAATGAGAATAAAATAATTCATAAGACATTAACCATATATTCAACAGACAATAACAGGCACAAAAATCAGTGACGACAATCAAGGAATCATCAGCCATAAGCATCAAATTAACAATTTTAAACACATTCATAATCAACAGTTTATCACAACCATCATATAATACTCAGGGTCGACGCCCTTAGGCTGCACCCTCAGTTTAACCCATTGACTCCAGCCTGATTAGGCCGAGTCCAGTGTTTAACCCACTAACTACTACTCGCTTAGGCAGAGCTAAGTGACTATTTACTTAACCTCAGCTCTCAGTGGCCGAGCCACGTCCTGTGCCCATATATCAGTCCCAACACTCTAAGGTCGTTTATTTCATGCTCACATGGCATATCATAATCATAGAACTTTTGTATTCAAATATAGGGAACCCTGGTCACAACACATCCACACAAAAGGGTGCAGTTTTCTTACCTCAGGTCCGAGTGCTTTGGTTAATAAGAACGACCCTCGAGAATGATCCTGTTCTGAGCCCTAGCGTACACCTAGTCAAAATCCATAAATGGAACTTCGATGAGTTTAAATTCCAAAGAACAATCCTAGGACAATTCCCGCGCTCTCGGGACCTCTAATTCCACAGGGTGGTGAAATTGTCCCTCGAGCCCTTGAAAAAAAACCCTAAAAAGTACCCAAAAATCATGTTTTGAAAGCTGAGTAGTGCTACAGCGCTACTTATTGCCCGCTACAATTGTAACACCATGGATAGCCAAGACCGTTACACTGTATTTATAAAGGTGCAAGACTTGAAAATCAAGTTATTTAATTTGAAACGTGATACTGAAACTAAAGTTGAACTAGGGTTAACAGATTTTGGTCTCAAAAGCTTCACATCTTATAAACAAACATTTTCTTTACATGGGATCCCAAAAGTAGTAAAGTTAAAATATAGTCTATAAAATTTTAGGATAAAAATACAGTTATTAGCCACTCTAAGGCAAAATAGACAATTAAGCTTTTCTCGTCCTGTATCACTCCTCGGCCGTGGCGGCCGATCAGCTGACTATGTAAATTCATCCTCCAAACTCTTGATCTGAGGACTGGTCCAACTTGCCCTTGCCTTCACCTGCACCACGTAGCACCCGTGAGCCAAGGCCCAGCAAGAAAACACCATAACAGAGCATAATTATTAAGAAAACCACTAGATAACTCATACAGTATAAACATGTACTCAATAGTCCAAATATTCATGCTATTCAAGTATTCAGCATACCAAGTACATCATTTCATATCAATAATCAATTCACATATGATAACCAAGGTTAACGCCCTTAGGCCGCACCCTCTATTTATCCCACTGACTCTGGCCCGCTTAAACCGAGCTCAGTGATTATTAAGTAGTCCTCAGCTACCAGTGGTCGAGTCGCGCCCTGTGCGCAAGTATTATTTATGGCACCCTTAGGTCGTTTATCACATGTCCCATGGCATAATACCATCTATGACATCATATAGATATAGGGAGCTCTTATTCCCATCACAAACACATAACCGGGTGCAGTTTCCTTAACTTTAGATTTCGATAGCTTTGTTCAATTCGATCCTCAAGCACGATTCCTTCCGAGCCCTAGCGTACACCTAGTCACAACCATAGATCAAAATCATCACCAAACCTCAAATCCAAAACCTAGCCTCGGGACCAATCCCGAGCCCTCGGGAAGCCCTAATTCCACCAAACAGGGTGGTGGAATCAAACCCCGAACCCCCGGGAAAAAACCCTTAGAAATAACCCAAAATCCCCTTTCTGGGAACAGGGTAGCGCTACAGTGCCCCAAGGAGAGTGCTATAGCGCTACGAGCAGAGCCAAAAAGGCTCTGGAACTTCAGGGCCTAGCATTGTAGCGCCCAGTGACTAGCATTGTGTCGCTAGTCACAGCACAGCCCAGCACAACTTTTTCTCCTACGAAGTTTCCCGAGCTAAACCTTTCCAAAACTCAACCAAACTTCAAAACAAGCCTCCCAACATCCTCAACTCATCCCAAACAACCTAACCACAAACAATTCAATCACATGCACCCCAAAACTCAAAATTCACCATGGCTGAACCTAGAGCTCAAAACTCAACAGAAATCAACAGAGCTTCTTACCTTTGATGGATGAGCTCAACCTAGGTTATCTTCCACACTTGCTTAGCCTTCATCTCCTCAAAGCTTCAGCCTCAATTCCCTAGAATTCCCACCAAAACTCAGCTCAAAATCCATATTAATACTAAGAACCAGAAACTGAGTTACAACCTCAAAACCTTACCTCAAATGATGAGTAACCTCTGCCAATTCCTCAAGACAAATCAAGTATCCTAGCCTATAGCTCCTGCCCAAACTCTCTCTGAGGTTTAGCTCCAAGAGACCTCAAGAATTGGTGATGAGAAGCCTAAACCGAGAGAGAGAAAAGAGTCTCCCACTTTTCCTTTTTTCCTTTTTCCTTCTCCTTTTCTTTTCTTTCTTCAGACTTCCTAAAAATTCTAGACATTCCACTAAGGCATAAAGCAGACTTAACTCTTTTACCTTATAAGCCAAATGACCATGATACCCTCCCATAATTCCTTATCCTTTAAATCAACCTAGGGGCATTTTGGTCATTTGTTCCCAATTCCCGCTAATTCCTCGAGGGCCTCTAATATTTTCCACTTACTTCCCGATGCCTAACTAATCCCCAATTATATTCCTCAATATCAAAAGAGACTCCAATATATTCTCTAAATCCCCAGAATTACCCTCAGGCTCGCCCCGAGCCGGGTATAAATCCCCGTCGTGACTTTTTCGCTGAACCGCTCACTAGGATCGCCTCGAGTCATAGATTACAAATATATCCACATAATAATGTGGTCTCAACAATTTATTTACATTTATTCCCTCAACAGACTAAAATTACGATTATGCCCTTCCCTACATGCTTACTAATACACATAGTCATGCATCACAGATATTCAAATAATCAAATAACATGCTTTTAATCATTAAATCACATATAATCTAGTTATGCCCCCCAGCACACTAATCAAGGCCCTTAAGACTCATTAATAAATTTGGGTCGTTACAACAGTACGAGAATCAGAGACTCTAGCCCCCAAAAACCCAACCTAGCATTACAGCACTGACACCAGAATTTCAAAATTCTGGGTTTTCTCTTCGAATTTCCCCAAGACAAAGCTCAAAAAATCCATCCCTCAAGACCTTCAAACCCAGAATTAACCATAGAAATCCACTCTACACATCAAAGGCAACAAAACCTAACACAATTTTTCCCAAAAACAACAACAAATCACCAAAATCCATACCCAAGCTCTCAAGCCCCAAACACCATAAAAACAGAGTAAGAACTCAGAAAATTTAGAGATAACAATATTAATTTTACCTCAGTTGTCACTATCTTCACACAAGCTTTAACCTCCAATTTCTTAGCTTAAGTCTCAGCTAAACCCTCCCTAGTTCTAGAGCTTCAACTCATATACAATCCTTTCAAAATCCAAGAATAAACACATGCTCCAAGCTCAAACTACTCAATGAATTCAAAGTCAAAACCTTACCTGAAATGATGGCCTAACCTTCCCTGAATCTTCTGGCTGTCCTAAACTTGCCTTCCCTCAGCTTGACCTATTCTAGAACCAACCTAGTTCCCAGACAAAATTTTGCAGCCCTTCACCTTAGCTCCATAATTGAGAGAGAACAAATCGTGACGGAGGAGAGAATTCTGATAGTTTCCTTTAACTTCTAGTTTCCTCCCTTTTTTTTTTCCTAAGTTTCTGAGTATATCACTTAGACCAAGCTGCCCTTCTAGTTTAACTAGTCCTCAAGTGACTCCTAGGGGTAAGAATGTCATTTCACTCCCAATTCCAACCAATTACTCAAATGTTTCTACTATCTACCAATTAATCCCGTCATCCAAATAATTACCAATTATTTAATCAATATCTAATAATTGCCAAATTATTCTCTAAATTCTTAAAAATACCCCCAGGCTCCCCCCGAGCCGGGTATAAATCCTCGTCGTGACTATTTTGCCAATATGCTCACTAGGAACGTCTCGAGCCATATACTACGAATATATCCACATAATAATGTGGTCTCAACAATTTATCACATTTAATTACATTTATGCCCTCATCGGGCCAAAATTACAAATATGCCCTTATAAGCTAAATAGGGTCCACATGCCTATTTAATACTCATAAACATGCATTTAATCATATCCATATAATCTTATAGTCATGCATGCCACATAATCATGCATTTAATCATTTATTCACATACATACTAATTATGCCCTTCCGACACACTTATCAAGGCCTTTAAGCCTTATTAGGAATTTTAGGTCGTTATAATTATCCCCTCCTTAATATAATTTCGTCCTCGAAATTTATTCGAACACATCAAGTAATAAATCTCATACATCTGACCATAACATCAGAGTCCAATTCTTTACCTTTTATCATTCAATAACACTCTTACTAGAGTGACAATCTTGTTCCATAAGATCTTATCTTATAACTATAATTTCATTAGCCTTTCCTTGCACAATAACTCTACTGAAACCATAGGGTCTGCTTATCTCATTAGAAGTCATTTTCCCGTCTTGTCATTGGCACCAGTAATACTCATAAGCTACCACCCATACATGGTTAAGGCTAACTTTTAGGCCCCCGGCACAGTTCTTGGTATGATCTCGGATCCCTTCTCGAATCAGAAGTAAAAAATCCCCCTTTCATTCCCAAGGTATCACACTCTTTCTTGTCTGCAATGTTTGGAGAAATACAAGTCTCCCGTCCTACAACTTCATATTCTGATACTTGACTTGTGAATCTTATGTCCTTGCAGATGGGCAGATACTTCTGCCCTAATGATTCCAATAACTTCATTGGTTTCCCCCGAACCAATACTGAACCATGATACTCACTGCCTTCCATTTCCTTACTTAAAACCAGTACTTCTTGCTTTCTATATTACCATATCTTATACCGTGTCACCCTAGCTATAATCTGCCATTCATCACTGTGACTGACCCATCAAGGGACTATATGTGTCTGAATATTCCAAACACTTGCACATTCAATGCATAATTCTTTAAAATAACAATTAATTCTTCAGGTTACCATTCTATTTGTAGACAGTCAATAATTCTAGGTTCCAACCTTATTCCCTTCGTTCTCTATTTCCTTTCTAGAACTTGGAAAATTTAAGGGTCTCAACCCGACACTATCAATTATCATGCTACGCCACCCATTCACACGAACCAACGTGTGATAACTCAATCTTCTGAGTTGAAACCTTCCATGTCCAATCATCTTACTTGTAGTCTAATGTGGTTCACTCCTACTATCCACCACTATATCATTTTACCTTTCAATAGGTGAATTTTAAATCTTATTATCCATTTAAACTTCCTGGTTACAATATGCCTTAGGAGGTAGTACAATGTTCATTTAGGATCTCTATCTCGACACCAGATTCCATCAGATCGCTCATCCAATCTTCATCTCTTAATTCATAATACGATGGTAGAATTCTTAACCATTCTCAGAACATCCTCTTTCTGAATTTTACTGTCCATAGAGATATATATCTATCCACAACCCATAACAGGTGCTATATCAATCTCAATCTTTACCTTGTCCGACCATGCTGTAATCCATGGCATCCTCTCCAACCGGCATAGACCTTCCCAAGTAAGAGATCAACTTCCGAATTAATTTTCCCCTTGTACAGTCAAGAGTTTCTAACATTAATCACCCAATAAGTCTCACCAGATCTTTGTCTCAGGGTTATTCCTTTTCAAATCCCTTACGCTATGTACTCACCGTTAACTTAATGTTCCATGTACACCGAACATGTTCCCATTCTTTCACCTATAGCGAGGCACAAACCATCATCCCTTCATTCTATATATGAGCGTGTCTCAACCTTTGATGCACTGCTTACAATTTCATGTTTTAAACAAAGACAAGGTCTTTCACACTACCCTTCTGTATCCATCCATTACACACGGATTCCTATACCACAGGGTGTTAACCAATCCTTATTCTATCTTCTGAATATCTTATACAAAATTATCCATTCAATCTAACTTTAGGTTTTACTGTCATCCCAAACTCGGGTGTAGTTTTCTTCAAAGATACTCTAGGTAGTAGATGACATGTCCACCAATCTCATTGTGTCTCTAATCCCTTAGACGTTCTTCAGTAATTTCTTTGTGGCTTCTGATTGAATCTTTTCATACTTCTCCCTTCTCTTCCTGTAGCGCGACCTTAAATACCCTTGGAGACATCGAAGCTAACACCTTTTGGAGCCTTACATGTGACCCTGCTTCTTCAGTCTTAGTATCATCAGTGTAGTAGCTATTCCCATTCTGCTTCTAACTGGGAAGTAGTTTAACGCATCCTTCACGAACCTGGATGTGACTCGTTCATACTGTTCCTATACTGTCTGCTTGTCGAACTTACCTTTGTTGTTGAAGCATAAGTCAATTAGGAACCTTTACTAATAATCCTTCACACCCCACTTGGTACAAGTAATAATTCTTGAAGACATTGTCATGTCTTGTAACCGAGCATTTAAACTCTTCATCATTAACAGGAAATGTCAACTAATCCCACAATACGATGCTCTGTCTATTCCATCCCTAAGTCAAATACTTCTTCAACTGAACCAGTAATTCTTTCAACAAAACTAATACCATTCTTCATAATGCCCTTGATACCGAATCTGTCCATAGCCAAAACCTGAAGCATACCCAACCACTCCTTACATACCCATCTGAATCCCTACTGAACAACTCAGTTTCCATTCAGTCCAACTAATATACTACAAGTGATGTCCTTTACAATCCATGGTTGTCCCTTATCTAACAAATTAGCTTTCACTCAAACCCATTACAAAGCTCTCATATGATGAGCTCAATCACTTTCACTACGAACCCCTTTACTACTTGTATTCCAATTTTTCTTTAAGAAGTTTCTAATTCATCTCCAACAAAAACTTATATCTCAAGCCCCTCATACAATAACCTTGAGACATATAATTCATATCTGAATCTCTGCTGGGAGATACACAACACTGAACTCTTTCAACTCGTTATATAACCAAGAACGAGGACTATCAAGTCAACTAGTCACCTCTGAGGAACTAGCCTCGGGCTTCGAATGTAACAAGGCATTCCAGTCTTCCATTCTCTAATCTTGGGCAATCACTAATCCGCCCTAACATACTGAACCATTGCATGTGGATAACGTGTCCTTACCTGGCATCTTTTCAGATGGCATCTCTTGCTTCTAGTACATACTAAATAACTTCACTAGGCCTCATCACTACCCTGACGGCTATCCAGTAAACTAGATCCCTTCCTGTCAAAACCAGGAGCCATAGAACCATCATGGGTTCTTCTTTTCCGATTACTGAGCATCTGCCCTTACTAAATCCCACAAATGGGAATACCGTCATCTGCATTTCTTGTCCTAAAGCATTTGCGCTCCATACCTCATTCCTTATATCTTAAATAACATGGCCCTCCCTGCTGCCCAAGTACAGATGAAAATCTCATGCACTGGAGCGGCCCTGATGCTCTAGGCCATCCCAGAGTTTAATCCTTAAATGAATCATCATTTCCAGCTACATCCGCTTGTATCAACCACCAAAGCGGATTGACCAACCCACCAAACTTATTAACATATTATATCGTTGTCTTACCATTCTAAACGAAGTTCATAAACTTATTAGTCTCCGCAGTTCCAACTACTTCATAGTAGTCTATTTTATCAAATCAATGTCTGATTTCCTCCCAACCCATCATGTCAACATTTCAAGTCTGGGTACCACTTCCCACTACTTCTGGCCATCCTTCTACCACAAATGCTTGGCTTAGCTACACTGTCACGACCTATCATCTTCATAATATCAAGGATGGAATTAGCTATACCCATCCATTGTTCAATTCTTGAGCAAATCCAAACCCTCCTCAAAACCAGAGGATAATGCCTCTAAAGCCTTCCATACAGTACTTCTTATTTATCTCCACCCTCAGGTTAAACCAACACTGGTACCCTTACTGTCAAGGTATACAAAGCAGATTTTCTCCCAAAAAAACACCCGTTGTTTCACCCATCTAACCTCCTCTATCAAACCTCACAGCCTTATTCACATACCAGCGAACGTCTGCTGTAAATTTCAGGGGCAGATGGAGGATTCCAACCCTAGCTATCATTTGCAACCCTTGCTAGAACAATACCAGGTCTAATTAACCATTCTGAGCACATACAATCTGAATTAATCTGCCATCACTGACTAAACCACTCAGCCCTGATGTTTATATCCATAACCATCTGACGGGCAGGTCCAAACAACCACAATAATCATACACACATAAAGCATATCAAACACCAATCTACATTACTATGCATTAGTTATCAAATTTCATTGCTACTAAATACAATCATATTCATCATGCTTTCCATATACCAACAAGCAGATAAAACATATAAGTTGAATTTAAACAATTAACCACATACAATCAATATACAAATCATTATCCAAATATTCATCCACATTCGATAGCAATGCTAATTAACATGCCTCCACATCGTCACACAGCAATCAAGGGTCAGGCCCTATCAGAATCTCATGCTCCATATTAATCATACAAATTAATGCATTCATATTCCATTTAAGCTCTAAAGTATATAATCTCATGTATTCAATTACAAAACCCTGAGTCAAGCTTGTCTTTAGCGGCAAGTGGACATGTCCAGCCAGTCTTCAGGAACCCTTAGACCTAGACCGCTCTGATACCAAGTTGTAATGCCCCACGTCACTATGGTTGCTCTGTGGAATGATGACTGCCCCTGCAAACCAACATGAGTCTTTCCAGCATGTTTTGTCCTCACTTGCACGCTTCCTGGGAAAATCTCCCGAGAGGTCTCCCATCATGAGACTTCTCCAGGTCAAGTACACTTAACTTTGGAGTTCCCAAAGTGATGGGCTACCGAAAAAAAGATGCATCTTGTTGGCATAGGTAGTACCATCAATCCATTTAAGCCAACTTCACCTGTGTAGTCCCATACCTGCACAATCTTAGAATCATCACACTTGACCTTCTCCAGGCGATGTGGGATTGCACAACTTTTACCCGGTCTTTCCCCTTGCGGATCGCGTGATTCTGACTGTCACAATCACCCCCCCCCCCCTTAGGGGTCTGATGTCCCAGTCGGCCACACATCCAACTGGGTCAAGGCTCTAATAGCAAGTTGTAACACCCTAAATAACCAAGACTGTTACACTGTGTGTTTAAAATAGTGCATCACTTGCTAATCAAGTCATTTAAACGAAAATATAATCCTAAAGTCATAAACAAGTTAGGTTTAAAATATTTTGGTCATAAACAAATAATTTTCATTAAAAAAAATATTTAGTACATGGGATCCCACAAACATGGTTTAAAGGACAAATTTACTAAATTTCCAAAAGTTATATATAATCATGGCCACTCTAATGGAAAAATACACATTTTAGGTTTTCATCCTTGTATAATCCCTTGACGATGGCGGACGAGCAGCTGACAATGTACACCTCGCCCCCAGAGCTCTCCAACTTATGGTTGAACCATCTTACCGTCGCCTTTACCTGCACCACGTTGCACCCGTGAGACGAGGCCCAACAAGAAAACCATAACATCATAACATATTAAATAATGAGAATCAAATAATTCATAAGACATTAACCAGATATTGAGCAGACCATAACAGGCACATAAATCAGTGACGACAATCAAGGAATCATCAGTGTATCATCCAGGTATTCAATAAGCCATAAGCGTCAGATTAACAATAGTAAACACATTCATAATCAACAGTTTATCACAATCAGCATACAATACTCAGGGTCGACACACTTAAGGCGCATCCTAAGTTTAACCCACTGACTCCAACTTGCTTAGGCCAAGCTTAGTGTTTAACCCAAGTTTAGTCCAGCTCGCATAGGCCAAGCTCAGTGACTATTTAGTGAACCTCAGCTCTCAGTGGCAAAGCTGTGTCTTGTGCGCAAATATCTGCCCCGACACTCTTAGATCGTTTATTTCATGATTAAATGGCATATCATAATCATACAACATTTGTATTCAAATATAGGGAACCCTAGTCCCAACACATCCACACAAAAGGGTGCAGTTTTCTTACATCAGGTCCGAGTGCTTTGGATAATAAGAACGACCCTCAAGCACGATCACGTTCTGAGCCCTAGCGTGCACCTAGTCAAAATCCATAAATGGTACTTCGATGAGTTTAAATTCCATAGAAAAATCCCAGTACAAATCCTGCGCTCTCGGGACCTCTAATTCCACCAAATGGGGTGGTGAAATCGTCCCACGAGCCCCTGAACAAATACCCTAAAATGTACCCAAAAATCAAGTTTTGAAAGCTGAGTAGCGCTATAGCGCTACCTATTGGGCACTACAGTACTAGAGTCAGAGACTCTAGCCCCAAAAAATGCAGCTTAACGCTACAGCGGTGACACCAGAATTACGAAATTCAGGGTTTTCTCTTTGAATTTCCGAAAGTCAAAGCTCCAAAAATCCATCCCTTGAGAACTCCAAACCCATAATTAACCATAGAAATTCACTCTACACATCAAAGGCAACAAAACCTAACCAAGTTTTCCCCAAAAGCTCCAACAAATCCCCAAAATCCACACCCAAGCTCTGAAGCCCCAAACACCATAAAAACAGAGTTAGAACTCAGAAAACTCAGAGATAATAGCCAGAATTGTACCTCAGTTGTCACTATCTTCTCAGAAGCTTCAACCTCCAAGTTCTGAGCTTAAGTCGCAGGTAAGCCCTCCCTTGTTCCACAACTTCAACTCATCTACAATCCTTTCAAAATCCCAGAATAAACACATGCTCCAAGCCCAAACTACTCAGTGAATTCAAAGTCAAAACCTTACCTGAAATGATGGCCTAAGCGTCCCTGAATCTTGTGGCTGTCCTAAACTTGCCTTCCCTCAGCTTGACTCCTAGGGGAAAAAAGGTCATTTCACTCCTAATTGCAACTGATTCCTCAAATGTTTCTACTATCTACCAATTAATCCTGTCATCCAATTAATTACCAATTATTTAATCAATATCTAATAATTGCCAAATTATTCTCTAAATTCCCAAAAATACCCCCAGGCTCCCCCCCGAGCCGGGTATAAATCCCTGCCGTGACTCTTTTGCCAATCCGCTTGCTAGGACCGTCTCAAGCCATATACTGCTAATATAACCACAAAATAATGTGGTCTCATCAATTTATCACATTTAATTACATTCATGCCCTGAACATGCCAAAATTACAAATATGCCCTTATAAGCTAAACAGGGCTCATGTGCATATTTAATACTCATAAACATGCATTTAATCATATCTGTTGACGGTGAAATCTCGTCAACGAAATTAGATCGGAAAACTCAAAGGTAAGTCAGGTGATGTTTATATCAGAACTAAGAATAAACTTTAAGGAAAAGTAAACACAGATAAACAATGGAGCAAGCCTTGGTATATTTCTCAATAGCCTCTACATACAATGAATTTTCCAACCCCTCATTCTGAGGGGTCAAGCTCCTTTTATAGCTGGGCTCTAATGGTCCCTTACACATGGTGGTCCCTTGGGACAAAATAGTACATAAGTACACTGTCAGGGGAGTGGCTTCAGAGGTTGTGGTCATACATCCAGTACAGGAGCAGATGTCAGGAGGATGTCTCCACTACTTGTCTGTACCCATGTCTGATGAGTGGTGGCAGGCATAGTGGCGCAGGTGATAGTGGTGTCAACTCTGACCTTTGGCCGTAGACGTACGGGCCATAACTCTTATCCCAGCAGTCCCACTGGTACTGGTGTCCGTACTCAGTACTAGGTCGTACAAGTATGTCCCATTCGACTCGTACTGGAGCCTCTAAGCATAGGGGTCTCAAGGTGTAAGGAATGGGACCTTCGGTGCATGGCTCTACTCACGTGGCCACTAGGTGACGTAGCTCTCATTCCTTCGCGAGGCCCCCTTGGAAGGCTTATTGATGGCGCGGCTCTGTTGGCTGTTCAAGAGGCCGAGTGTACTGCGGATACGACCCCCATGAGGCCATGGGCGAGGCCACCATGGGGCCTAGATGGCGAGGCCACCACGGGGCCTAGATGGAGAGGCCACTCCGTGGGCGTGGGCGAGGCCACCACGGGGCCTAGATGGCGAGGCCACTCCGTGGGCATGGGCGAGGCCACCACGGGGCCTAGATGGCGAGGCCACTCCGTGGGCATGGACGAGGCCACCACGGGGCCTAGATGGCGAGGCCACCACGTGGGCATGGGCGAGGCCACCACGGGGCCTAGATGGCGAGGCTACTCCGTGGGCATGGACGAGGCCACCACGGGGCCTAGATGGCGAGGCCACTCCGTGGGGATGGACGAGGCCACCACGGGGCCTAGATGGCGAGGCCACCACGTGGGCATGGACGAGGCCACCACAGGGCCTAGATGGCGAGGCCACTCCGTGGGCATGGACGAGGCCACCACGGGGCCTAGATGGCGAGGCCGCCAGGTGTGCGCGGGCGTGGCCGAGCGAGGCCGCCAGGTGCGCGCGAGCGTGGCCGAGCGAGGCCATCAGGGGGGCGCAAGCGTGGCCGAGCGAGGCCGTCAAGTGCGCGCGGGCGTGGCCGAGCGAGGCCGCTAGGTGCGCGCGGGCGTGGCCGAGCGAGGCCGTCAGTTGCGCGCGGGCATGGCCGACCGAGGCCACCAGGTGCGTGCGAGCGTGGCCGGGCGAGGCCACCTGGTGCACGCGGGGTGTGGCTGAGCGAGGCCAATAGTGTCCGTGCCTAAC